>NC_034199.2:44594561-44852061 GCF_002021735.2 Oncorhynchus kisutch
AAAATGGGCTTTCCACATCATGGCTCTTCCTTAGTGTATTGACAGTATGGGAAGCTCCAGTCACACCTAGGCCTGGTCTCAGAGGTGGTCGTTCCCCTGTGGACTACACACAGCTAACTACAAAAGCCTGTAGGCACAGTAACAAAATGGGGAAGAAAACCTGTTACCTTCAAACAGTATGAACAGCAGTCATTAGACAGAGAGTGGCTCATTCCAAGGGGGAGCAGCATGATGAATAACCCCAGATGATGATCATTAGGAGAAAAGGTGTGGCCAACGAAGGTTGGGTATATCCTCCTAAAAGTGTTCCAAATAAACCATTTGTCGGCTTAGCATTATGCTAAATCAGGTTAGAGGATTCAAGAAACAAGCTTGAACACTGAACTGAAAGTATCAGGCAGAATTTTAGTATCTCCATATATCTACTGAATAATAAAAAATTATAAAACTGACCGTTTAGTAAATGGGTTTCTTCGTCTGTGTTAAATCACTACGCTCATCCCAAGGGAATGCTTTTCAGATATTCCTCGCCAGAGGAAACAGGCCACTACGGCAGCCGGCCAGAGGAAACAGGCCACTACGGCAGCCGGCCAGAGGAAACAGGCCACTACGGCAGCCGGCCAGAGGAAACAGGCCACTACGGCAGCCGGCCAGAGGAAACAGGCCACTACGGCAGCCGGCCAGAGGAAACAGGCCACTACCCCTAGGAGGGATCCATACCTTAAGTTGGTACACATGGTTGAGAAAAACCCATGAGGAATGCCTGCCAAACAGGCAGCCAGTGTAATTTATGAGGAGCCTGGAAAATGAGAGCTAGAGCGACATACTCTCAATGCCAGTCTATCACAGCCTGCCATCTCAACGGACCATGACAACTCTGATGTCCTGTCACAACCTCAACAAGCAGAAGAATACAACTGCCCAGAGAGGAATGAATTTATTGTATAATTAAATGGAAGCAACGGCCGTCTGGCCTCAAAGAGCTGGGGGAATCTTTTGAAGCTACGGTAACAAATATTACACTGCATGACGATGACCAGATCATTAGGCTAGGAATTAGCTGCTAGATCAGCACCTTGTTCGAAAGGTAGCCTTGTTTTGTGGCTGCAATCAAGTTATTACAACAGAATGAGTCAATAAGTCAGACTGTTGATTTTACAAACTCTGAATTATAACTAAAAAAATATATATAAAAAATTAAGAAGGTTAAAAGAAGGTTTAAAGAAGGTTTAAAGAAGGTTAAAAGAAGGTTAAAAGAAGGTTTAAAGAAGGTTAAAAGAAGGTTTAAAGAAGGTTAAAAGAAGGTTTAAAGAAGGTTTAAAGAAGGTTAAAAGAAGGTTTAAAGAAGGTTAAAAGAAGGTTTAAAGAAGGTTAAAAGAAGGTTTAAAATGCCATTTGAAACAATGGGTGCAAATGTATAGGTTGTTTATGAAGTAGGTCAAATCCAGACTGACATTCCAGCAAGACCAGGACCAGTTAGCCCAGCTTTGTAGCAGGGAACATTCCTACTCTCCAAGTGATAAGCGCAATTCTAGAAAATGTGGGCAATGACGGTAAATTCATGAAGGTAACATTTACGCATACAGATAACAATACAAGTTGTACTCAACATTCTTTTTACATTTGGAAATGTTTTTTTTTTATCCAGAAATCTGGATTCCAGGTTAAACCAAACTCATCGCGCAAGAAAGGTGGCATTGGGGCAATTCCACAGTAACAGAGTGATGCTGAGACTCAGATTTTTCACTTAAAAAAATAAAATAAAAAATGCAATATGCAGAAATCACTCAGCCATTTCCTGGTTGCTAAAATTGGAATAGTTCGCCTAATTTCAGTTTGTGACAAAACAAGCAATATATAGTGTAGAGAATCACTGTACCTGCTAAAGCACTGTGAAACATCTTTTCAATAACCAAAAACATTGTATTTTCAACTGTTGTACAAAACCGAAAGACAAAAACTAAAATGATAGAATGGGAATTAGCGCACATACAATCGATCAAAAATGTCTTTACATTTTACATTTGAGTCATTTAGATGCACTCATGATGCACTTATCCAGAGGGACTTACAGTAGTGAGTGCCTACATTTTCATATTTGTTTGTCCTTGGTCCCTCGTGGGAATCAAACCCACAACCCTGGCTTTGCAAGTGCCATGCTCTACCAACTGAGCCACACGGGGACTTGCTTTCTTAGACTTGCTTTCAATCTATAACTTACATTTTAATTTTAATGTAATCCTTGTGCATACAGTTCTATGGTTTGTTTAACTTTGCAATAATAGTTTTTTGTTTGACACATTTTAAAGTGAAAAATCTGAGTCTCAGCATCACTCTGTTATCATGGAATTGCCCATAGCCTAACTGACCAACAGGTTATTTATTTAACTAGGCAAGTCAGTTAAATTTACAATGACGGCCTACCCCGGGCCAAACCCTAACGACACTGGGCCAATAGCGCGCCGCCCTATGACGCCTCTAGCACTGAGATTGTAGTGCCTTACACCGCTGCTCCACTCAGGAGCTCACCTATAGGGTTCATCTAAAATAAGCCTTAGCACTTCTGCTTCTCAAAAAAACAAACATTCTATATTAATATCAAACATTTCCCAACTGCACAATGAAGACCTTCGCCCATACCCGGGCTCGAACCAGGGACCCTCTGCACACATCAACAACAGTCACCCACGAAGCATCGTTACCCATCGCTCCACAAAACTTTTCCCAACTGCACAATGAAGAGCCTTGCCTATACCCGGGCTGGAACCAGGGACCCTCTGCACACATCAACAACAGTCACCCACGAAGCATTGTTACCCATCGCTCCACAAAACATTTCCCAACTGCACAATGAAGAGCCTTGCCTATAGCCGGGCTGGAACCAGGGACCCTCTGCACACATCAACAACAGTCACCCACGAAGCATTGTTACCCATCGCTCCACAAAACATTTCCCAACTGCACAATGAAGAGCCTTGCCTATACCCGGGCTGGAACCAGGGACCCTCTGCACACATCAACAACAGTCACCCACGAAGCATTGTTACCCATCGCTCCACAAAACATTTCCCAACTGCACAATGAAGAGCCTTGCCTATAGCCGGGCTGGAACCAGGGACCCTCTGCACACATCAACAACAGTCACCCACGAAGCATTGTTACCCATCGCTCCACAAAACATTTCCCAACTGCACAATGAAGAGCCTTGCCTATACCCGGGCTGGAACCAGGGACCCTCTGCACACATCAACAACAGTCACCCACGAAGCATCGTTACCCATCGCTCCACAAAACTTTTCCCAACTGCACAATGAAGAGCCTTGCCTATACCCGGGCTGGAACCAGGGACCCTCTGCACACATCAACAACAGTCACCCACGAAGCATCGTTACCCATCGCTCCACAAAACATTTCCCAACTGCACAATGAAGAGCCATACATAATACATAAATAAATCATTAACATTCCTGTGGTAGAACGATGGTAACACTTCCACACACAGGCCACTTCACAGTTGAATGCAGGATAATGGATTGTTCAGTGTTACATGGGTGAGTGGTTCATGCAATACTCAATACGAAATGCAAGTATGGAAGTGTGGTCTAAGGCATATCTGACACTAGCTGTCACAGGGTGGTAGGTAGTCTAGCGGTTGCAGTGTTGGGCCTCTACATGAAAGGTCGCTGGTTCGAATACCCGAGCTGATAAGGTGACAATTGCCCTTGAGCAAGGCACTTAACCCTGATTTAATTTTTATGTCACTACAGCACGATTGTGAAAGCTTTAACTTTCAACTCGTCTCATTACGAACTGATTGTCAGACCACCACAGGTCTTGGCCAAATCAGATCCAAGTTTAAGTTAAACTGCTCAACTTTATCCCATTTCTGAATCTGGAAAACCATTAACCTCCAGATAAAAATGTGATATGATAATATAATGAAGAATATAAAAAAAATATTACCATTATAATGATCCCTTCTATTCAATAATGTATAGTAGCTAGCTAGCTTGTTCTGTTCATGTCACTCAAACAGAGTTGACATTTCCCTAGTCGTTGTTCAGAATATTGTCAGCATTCAAAACGTCACCCGTAGTTTTAATGTATAATGGAATAGGCTACCTTGAAATAGTCACAAATGTTGGCAAGCTGATCTTGTGGTTTTACATAAACTTCAGCTGCCCACTGTCACGAGCGGCTCGTGTGGGTCTTGCCGATTAAACTCAACTCCTAGATTTACGATGGAGTTGAGCGACGACTAGTGGTGTCAGACTGGAGCTCCGAGGTCAGATACAATTAGTGTTATCATCATAACCTACTAATTCCAGCACCTAAAAGAATAGCCCGCAATTAAACAGAACACTTGTGTGTAATTCCAGTCTATTCTTTGGGTTCTGAAATAAGTAGTTTTGTTTTATACAAAAAAGAAAAGCATTTTATGTGGTGTAGGAGCTCCAGTCCGCCCACACTAGTCGCCGCTCAACTCCATCGTAAATCTAGGAGTTTAGACGGCTAGTGTGGGTCATATAACGTTGGCAAGCTATGACAAATGTGTAGGATTGACCTGAACTTTAATTTCAACAGGGGGAGAGATCAAAACATTACTGAAACACATTTTAAATAAATAGCCTAACTAACTACAATGAAAAAGATAAGCATTGAATACAGTCCCGCCGCACCCATTTCAATTAATGAACACTTTGTTTAAGGACCACTACCGCACACTCTGCTGGCTCATTTTCTTGGCTAAATTAAAGCAGAGATGTCTAAATAATATGTCAAGGGAGATCTCAGTTAGTAAGACACCAATGATGTGTTTTTAAATGACAAGATAGCATGCCAGGATAGCCCTCATATTCAGCCACTTCTACCCTATTACCACCGCCAATTCCTACCTCTTTCTCGGCACCGTCCCTTTATTCTCTTCCGTTGAACCAGTCGCATCAATTTTGCATTCTTTTGCGATAATTCCCGAGTTACCGTCCTCATGTTTATGTAAATGCGCTGCAATTCTGCCTAATCTTTGCTGTGCAATTCGTTGCCTGTCGGAGCTATTGTTGTTTGACGCCATACTGCTTCCGTGTTTGTGCACGGAAAGGCAGCTGTCACAACGATAATAGGATATGAGCTAAATTGTAATCAAATCCCATCATGCTTTGCATTTCATTTGTGTTTTCAAATACATATTACAATGTTGCAAAATTGGTTACATTATCCCCTATCTTTGCTGTTACTTTAATTGAATTGCTGGTAGTCCATAGAGCACGTTTCCCCAACTGGCGGCCCGCGGGCCGAATTTGCACGGGTGGTTTTATTTGGCCCAACACATTTTCTGAGCAAAAAAAATGTTAAATATATATATATATATATATTTGTATATTTTATTGTTGTACATAAAATACTGTAAAAACACCTGGAGATCAGCTCCAAGTGATTTTAATTTGAGAAATATGTTCCCAAGTATTCCCATGCATAATAGAGAGACAACGTGATTGGATACAAATGTAAGCAAGGTTTTAAATTGTTATGTTTTAGTCAAATATTATATCTGTTTGGGATTCTTGCAGTGAATTCACAGTCAAATTATTTGTAATTATGTTCCGTTCCCCAGACCATCAGCTCAAGAATAAAAAATAGTCCCGCAGTTGAATCTAGTTGATGAGAGTTACAGTCACTGGAAAAGCTTATATTAGACAAATATTTTTTACAAGGCACAATGTGTGATTTACTGCTGTTCAATTGTCATTCCAAAAATTATATTGATTCTTGGAAGAATATAAATGAATGAGTTTTCCCTTATCATCACTCCATAACAAGTTTTGTAGCATAGGACTAGCTTACAAGCATGTTGATTTGGACTGTCAGTTACATTCATACGAGTTTGAGAGTAGGTCTTTAGTTCATGGAAACTTGATGCCCATAGTTCGGAGGTCATCCTTTCAGGAGAAATGGCAAGTGAAAGAAATTCCAGTTTATAAGAATGGCATTCTCAACATGCATCAACGCAACTCTTCTTTCACTGTGCCGGTGACTGCCTTTTTCTCAGACAGATTTGATCCGTGCACAGGTTACCTAATGATTACTTACGCTTAGCACAGAAGCTCTCTAAATATTAACCATGATGAATGAACTGGGCTTTGGGAGAACTGAAATTCAAAACTTTGTCAAAACACAGAGAAAAATGTTGATTTTATTATAAGAAAGTAATCTAATTTAATAGCAGGAAAAATATGTCATGTTGCTTAAATGTGTGCATGTGTCTTTAAAAATATGGTCTGGAACTTTGGTGACTACTAGGGCTATGGTCCAAACACTTAAAAGACACACCCTCGTCCACTTACCTTGGCCTTATGCCCTTGGGGGAATCCCTGTTGCCATCTTGATGGGTGGCCCAAATGATTAGCCAAGCAAGGGAAATGTGCAACAGTAAGCCCCTCAGCCCTCGTTTTAAGTCGGCTTTGCGAGTGTACAATAATGTCATCCCCAGGGCCTGAAATTCAATTCGCGAAATTGTACATCCTCTAAGTCAGTGAAAACTTAAAAACAACATCAATGGAGTTGTCAACATACAAGTGTAAGTAAAAACGAATGCAAATAAGCTAGACATTTTGCTACTATGTAAAAATTAAATGTTTTTGTTTGGTTATCTTTTGGAAATTAGCTAATTAGCTAATTCATTTGCTAGCTATCATACAGTAGGTTTATATTAATAATTTATATATTTAATATAAGTAGACATGCAACCATAATTGACTGTAGCTACCGGTGGCTGAAAACAACTCAATCATCGCGGGATGAGAGAGAGATGAATTTCCGGCCAAGAGTGGTCAATTTAAAAATTCTTCCTTCCTCCCTTGCCCTGCAAGTGTATACTCGTCAGACGTCATGACACGTCTTCAGAAGTGTCCACTTAATTTTATGGCTGAGGGGATAGGGTCTGTCTTAATAAGTGTTTGGACCGCAAACCGTAGTATTTTTTTTTTTAATCCTCCTGCTTTGAACCGAACGTATCAATGTGTAGTTCATACATGTGTAATCAATGAGCATATGTACTGTTTTACCTCAATTATCCATGAACTCCCTAGTTTGAAAGCGACTTTTTTTTTCTTCTGGAAGCTCAGCTGTGCCTTTTCCCTAACATTTTCCCCCATGCCCCTTAGCAATTCGAGTTCTAGCCAATGAGCTTCAGCCCCTCGCCATTTGAGTGACCGCTAGCAAGACGCGCACGCACAGCAGAGCAATGACGTGGAGCACATATCTACACATGCGACTTAGTACGCAATTTTCGGGGATCACATTTGGCTGGTGAGCGCTAACAAGTATACACAAGCTCCAGAGAACCTCTAAATTACACTAACACGTTTTGTGCCCTTTATAGAACCAGTGATGTCATTGCACTTTTAGTTACGTAATTATCTGCCTTTCATTTTTGTGTGTGAGAAGTTTGCTTTGAAAGAACCGTTGATTCATACTGCTTGGACAGACAGCCTACACTGCAGAATAGCAACGTTTCATCCTAACTAACTATTGGCTGTCATATACATCTCTGAAATAGTTTTAGATTTATATTTGCAACACTCCAGCAATGAATGATACAACAGATAATTAGGCATAACTTCCATTCACAGGATACAATGTCAATACACAACAAAAAATAATCCTTAAAAAAAATATTTGACAATGTTTATGGGTTGTGATAAGGTTCATTAATATGTGGTAGGAGCCGTACATTATGATCCAGGTCACTGAAAAATTGGTTTGAACATTTAAACTGCTCTTGTTGAACTTTCTCACCTCCATGAGTCACATGACAAAGTGAACATGAGGGATGACTGGAGTCTGGAGTTTCCATATGGCTCGCTGGGTCACCCTATAGAAAGTGATGCAACAATCTACTACTCCCTTTTTCAGTCATAAATTCAGACATTTCACTCTGATACCAACAGACCAAAGTGAGTCTTTTAATTATAAGCAAATAAATACATTCACAAGTAGGTGAAAACTCACAAGGCATGTCATTGTCAAAAGAAAGTTTATTCAAAGAACATATTTAGTGACAAGGGAGTTTCCCTATTGAAGTCTGCAAGTGGCCATGTTGTGGAATAATGCTCCCGCTCTCCAGATGGTAGATTTATTTCCCTCAGGCCCAGAGCATTAACTCCCAAAATAAAGTTCTGTAATGCACTGACTGCAAACAATTAGAGTCGAAGTGTATCGCAGAACTTTACTTGGACAGCCACAGTGCCAACCCCCTTTTTCACTACTCCACCTGCAATATACAAAGACAATGAAATGTAAGTTTCCTATTGATGTGCTGAGTTGATCAACACTTTGAATTAACACTGTAGTGTGGAAAATATGTAATTATGGAGGTTGGGATGACTTTCTGAACACACTATTGAAACCTAAAAAGTTAAAAATCAACCATGATTTGAGATTAAACTGAAATCAACCACAGCTGAGTGCTTTACAAAAAGTGTATTATGTGGAACTTTAACTAATTCTCTGGGCTTATTAAAACACAGAGAGGAGTGAATGGAAAGACTGCTGTTGGAAACTTGGGTTGATTCTCACACTCTGACACCAACCCCCCCCCCCACCACACAAATGATGAAATCATACAATATCACACAGTAAGAGGCAAGATACATTTTCGTTCATAAGGTTTTTACTTCGCAGTTCAACCTTGACTATCTTCAAGGTAGTAAAGGCAACAATTAGGGCACTCCATATGTGGAACAGATGACGTGCCTAAAAGGGTTCCAAATTTGAAATCATGAATTTGTTCATGTTGAATCGTTCACTCCAAGGGTAAGACGCCCAACGTTCATTACGCTGTTTAACCTACTTGTTGGGAGTTTTTCCCCACAAGCCACAGATTGAATTTCAATGAAAATATAGTCTACCTATACAACAAGGCAAATATTCAACATATTCCACTTCAGATTACAGTAACAAATACATGTATATTCAATACAGTTTGGAGAGTTGCTTATTGTCATGAAGTTACAAAGTCCAAAATCAAACAGTGAATTAAAAGATGTTGGAATTCTATTAGCAGATGTGAAATGCCATAGCATAGCTTCATATTTTAAATGTGAACATTATAATGAGAAGCTAAAGAAATGCAACTGATCATACGGTACCTGGTAGAAACGGCAGCTCTTAAAGGGGAACAGCTGCGATCAAGCACGAGGGCAAACCGATAATAAAATGCAAAAAACAGTGGCCTATCTACAACGGTTGCAGGACAAACTATCAAAGCAAGCAAGAGTTTTTCCACTTCCTAATTTCGCGGTTGACGTCCCTCTTTGGAGCCTCTATACAGTGTTCGTATTGGTGCATTCACGCCGTTTTTACCTCTTATTCTATTCTTTCAGCCCTGTGCAGTTCAGTCTGTAGCTGGAAGAATGTCGACGTGGAGCTGCCAAACGTGAACGCGTATTCGTGGGCGCGCTTGAGGAAAAAAAACCCAGTATAATTTCAGATAGTGGAACAGTGAAGTAAGTGTACGGTGTAGTAGGTAAGGTAGCTAGAGGTAGTGAGGCTCTTTACAGATAAATTGTTGGAGCTCGTCGTATGACCACCTCATAAAGAAGACATGTTTCAAACGCTACTTAATTGCAAAGTGGTCCCAACCTCTCAGGTGTCCGAATGTTAGACTAGAAGCAGTGGTTCCCAAACTTTTTAAAGTCCTGTACCCCTTCAAACATTCAACCTTCAGCTGCGTACCCCCTTGAGCACCAGGGTCAGCGCACTCTCATGTTGTTTTTTGACGTAATTGTACGCCTGCCACGCACACACTATATGATACATTTATTAAACATAAAATGAGCGAGTTAAAAAAAAAATCCCAACCGGCTCATGGGAAGTGACAAAGAGATCTTATAGGACCAGGGCACAAATAATATAATAATCAATAAATTTGCTCTATATTTAATCATCTTATATTTAAACCTGATTTGTTAATTGAAAGTTGTGAATATCTCACCACAGGTTAATGAGAAGGGTGTGCTTGAAAGGATGCACATAACGCTGCAATGTTGGGTTGTTTTGGAGAGAGTCATTTTCCACACAGTCTGTGCCTGTATTTAGTTTTCATGCTAGTGTGGGCCGAGAATACACTCTCACATAGGTACGTGGTTGCAGAGGGCATCAGTGTCTTAACAGCGCGATTTGCCAAGGCAAATACTCTGAGCGCAGCCGTATCCAGAAATCTGGCAGTGGCTTGTGATTAAATTACATTTTCACAGAACCGCTTGTTGCAATTTCGATGAGGCTCTCTTGTTCAGATAGCGGTAAGTGGACTGGAGGCAGGGCATGAAAGGGATAACAAATCCAGTTGTTTGTGTCATCCATTTAGGGAAAGTACCTGCGTAATTGCTCACCCAACTCACTCAGGTGCTTCGCTATATCACATTTGACATCGTCTGTAAGCTTGAGTTCATTTGCATGCAAAAAAATCATACAATGATGGGAATACCTCTGTGTTGTCCTTGTTAATGCAGACAGAGAAGAGCTCCAACTTCTTAATCATAGCCTCAATTTTGTCCCGCACATTGAATATAGTTGCGGAGAGTCCCTGTAATCCTAGATTCCGATCAATTCAGATGAGAAAAAACATCACCCAGATAGGCCAGTCGTCATCATGCAAGCGGTCAGACAAGTGAAAATTATGGTCAGTAAAAATAACCCTAAGTTCATCTCGGCACTTCTGTATGTTGCAAAAGCATTACATGGTCGCTGCCCATATCATTGCATAGTGCAGAAAAGAGTTCAGGGGCCTTGCTTTAACAAAGTTAATCATTTTCACTGTAGTGTCCAAAATGTCTTTGAAGCTGTCAGGCATTCCTTTGGCAGCAAGAGCCTCTCGGTGGATGCTGCAGTGGACCCAAGTGGCGTCAGGAGCAACTGCTTGCGCGCGCGTTACCACTCCACTATGTCTCACTGTCATGGCTTTTGCGTCATCAGTACAGATACCAACACGCCATCTTCCCTGGGGCGGCACAGGGTGCCAGCACAAAAAAAAACATTTTGATTGGTGACATTTGCGCAATCGGTTTTCTATCGCTCATTTGCACGTCACGTCAATGATATCATGTCACCGTGTGGGACTGTGAGTCAATGAACCTTGTCGGAGTGGGCGCTCTGATTCTAGTTTGTGAGCTAGGCAGGCTACTGCCTGGGAAGGTTTCCCACTCAGAAGTACAAGATGGGGAGGGGAGCGGGTCTCCCCTCTGGAAGCCCGAGGTAGGGATAGCGGGGGGTAGGTTGACCTCAGGTCTCCCCTCTGGAAGCCCGAGGTAGGGGTATAGGGGGTAGGTTGACCTCAGGTCTCCCCTCTGGAAGCCCGAGGTAGGTGTAGCGGGGGTAGGTTGACCTCAGGTCTCCCCTCTGGAAGCCCGAGGTAGGGGTATAGGGGGATTTTATCAAATAACACACCTCTAACTTTGTACAGTACTAATGGAATTAATAAAATCAGTCACACTACGAAATGCTACCAAATAAACCACAATTCATTCATAATACTGTGAATATATAGTCTTACAGACATATTGTTTAATTTTTTTTTTTTACTGGTTTGTGCAAAATCATTAAGATTAATAGAAAACCAGTCTGCACACTACCTGAGGTCCACCATGTCACAGGAACGCCTTAGTGCAGTATTAAATAATGCAATTGCTGGGCAGAGTTCTTATGATGATGTCATCGATGACTTTGCGTCAAGGAAGGCAAGAAAGGTCAGGGTTTAGATGTCAGTTGTGCAATTTAGTTTGTGTGTTTCTTGTTTGAAGTGCAATAGTGTAATAATCAGATTCTCTTCTTTATAAATGTGTTATTCCATTTGTGTATTTGTGTGATATAGGATTTGTGCAATTTAGTTTTATTTGTGTGTTTTTGTTCGCAATAGGGTAATAGTGCAATAATGAAGTTCTTATTTTACTTGTATTTATATATTACAATTTGTTTCTATTTGTCTTTGTTACTACTTTTTGATATTTGAGTCTTATTTTTGTATATATTTTTATATTCGTATTGTTTTAAATGATATGATGATTTATTTGTGTTGTTCCAAATGTCTAAATAAAAATTACAGTTGGTGGTGGGGATTTTTTGGCTGAAGGGGGGGTTCGCCCAGGGAGCCATACAAGGTAGAACCGCCACTGGTAACGGACATATACCAGGGGCTGTGCCAGGCTCTCCACGTCTGTTGACTCATCCAGCTGTAGCGCATGGAATTCACTGGCTTGTATGTGTAACAGTATAACTTTAGACCGTCCCCTCGCCCATACCCGGGCGCGAACCAGGGACCCTCTGCACACATCAACAACAGTCACCCACGAAGCATCGTTACCCATCGCTCCACAAAAGCCGCGGCCCTTGCAGAGCAAGGGGAATACTGCTTCATGGTCTCAGAGCAAGTGACGTCACTGATTGAAATGCTATTTAGCGCGCACCACCGCTAACTAAGCTAGCCCTTTCACATCCGTTACATATGCGAATTAGTAAATGTTTCAAAACATCTCCTGCCATGGTCACTGATGTGTCATGAAACAGTGTTGTTTGATGAAGGCATTGTCTGTATAGTACTTTTGGCCTTTTCCCCCAGCATTGTCCCAGCCATATCTGCAGTAACAGAAAGAATGATGTCCTCCACAATAGTATGGGGCTTGCCTGTCTTAGTCTCTCAGTAGCTCACCATATAAGACTCTTCTAGCCCCTTCTTATTAATGGTATCTGTTGCTTTTATACATGTCTTACTACTCGAAAGGTGTCTTAATTCTCACTCAAAAAAATCCCATGGCTTATTTTTCAAATTGGCATGTTTTGTTTATAAAGAGTGAAGGTTTCATTGAGTTGTGAGATAGTACTTTTGCACATCCTACAATGTGATTTTCTGGATTTTTCCCCCTCATTTTGTCTGTCATAGTTGAAGTGTACCTATGATGAAAATTACAGGCCTCTCTCATCTTTTTAAGTGGGAGAATTAGCACAATTGGTGGCTGACTAAATACTTTTTTGCCCCACTGTATAACACACTGTGGCTGAGGAAAGGCACTACTCCCAATATAAGTGATCCCCAAATCAATGTAGTTCTCATCATATTTGCGCGTCTTCGATGGTCCAACATCCCTGCTTTCCCGGGTAAGGGAGCAGTAGCTCTTGGGCTGCATCAGATTCACAACTGTCAGTGTCCAAGCTAGCTGGGCTAACAACAAATGTAGAATTACTGATGCTAGCAGAACAACTTGTGTAGTCGACAGGTGCAGGTGTAGTACTGCTGGTAGTAGCAGTACTACCAGTAGAGCTGGTATGTGTCTATGGACGCGGGCCTTTTTTTAACCATTTATCAATTTTCGAGTTAACAGAATGAGCAGCAGCTACGTTTGGAAACATACAGACCTTTTTTGGAATTCCCGCGAGAGAGTAACGGTTAATGTGATTGGATGTTAATTATTTGACGAGGCTACCTGTATTTGACATTGTGTTTTTTCTTTTTACTGAACACTAGATGGTTACATTTTTATTTTGGGCAGTGAAACAAGGCTTCTCAGGCGAGGGAAAAAAAACTCCCCCAAATGTATAGCCCCGTTGGAAAATATAAAAGGACTGTTTGAAAATGTGAAGATCATTTTTATTTTATTTATAAAAAATTAAAAAATGTGAATCACATTTTTATTTGGCGTACCCCCGACAGCATTACGCGTACCCCAGTTTGGGAATACATGGACTAGAGGCTCTTATTGTACTAGTTTAATATTCCATCAACACGTTTCAGGATATGCATGCTTTTTTTACTTTAAAGAATTAAGACATAGGCCTAAAGATCAAGTTATTGACTATTGGAAGATTAATATAATAATACATTTGAAATCGTAAGTTTACATACACCTTAGCCAAGTACATTTAAACTCAGGTTTTCACAATTCCTGGCCTTTAACCCTAGTAAAAAATTCCCCGTTTTAGGTCCGTTAGGATCACCACTTTATTTTAAGAATGTGAAATGTCAGAATATTTATTTCAGCTTTTATTTATTTCATCACATTCCCAGTAGGTCAGAAGTTTACATACACTCAGTTAGTATTTGGTAGCATTGCCTTTAAATTGTTTAACCTGGGTCAAATGTTTTGGGTAGCCTTCTACAAGCTTCCCACAATAAGTTGGGTGAATTTTGGCCCATTCCTCCTGACAGGAGCTGGTGTAACTGAGTCAGGTTTGTAGGCCTCCTTGCTCACACACACTTTCAGTTCTGCCCACAAATTTTTTATGGGATTGAGGTCAGGCCACTTCAATTCTTTGACTTTGTTGTCCTTAAGCCATTTTGCCAGAACTTTGGAAGTATGCTTGGGGTCATTCTCCATTTGGAAGACCCATTTGTGACCAAGCTTTAACTTCCTGACTGATGTCTTGAGATTTTGCTTCAATATATCCACATAATTGTCCTGCCTCATGATGCCATCTATTTTATGAAGTGCACCAGTCCATCCTGCAGTAAAGCATCCCGACAACATGATGCTGCCACCCCCGTGCTTCACGGTTGGGATGGTGTTCTTCGGCTTGCAAGCCTCCCCCGTTTTCCTCCAAACATAACGATGGTTATTATGGCCAAACTATTCTATTTTTGTTTCAGCAGACCAGAGGACATTTCTCCAAAAAGTACGATCTTTGTCCCTATGTGCAGTTGCAAACTGTAGTCTGGCTTTTTAATGGTGGTTTTGGAGCAGTGGCTTCTTCCTTGCTGAGCGGCCTTTCAGGTTATGTCGATATAGAACTTGTTTTACTATGGATATAGTTCCTTTGTACCTGTTTCCTCCAGCATCTTCACAAGGTTCTTTGCTGTTGTTCTGGGATTGATTTGCACTTTTCGCACCAAAGTACATTCATCTTTAGGAGACAGAACGCTTCTACTTCCTGAGCGGTATGATAACTGCGTGGTCCCATGGTGTTTATACTTGCGTACTATTGTTTGTACAGATGAACTTGGTACCTTCAGGCGTTTGGAAATTGCTCCCAAGGATGAACCAGACTTGTGGAGGTCTACAAATTTTTTTTTGAGGTCTTGGCTGATTTCTTTTGATTTTCCCATGATGTCAAGCAAAGAGTTTGAAGGTAGGCCTTGAAATACATCCACAGGTACCCCTTTAATTGACTCAAAGGATGTCAATTAGCCTATCAGAAGCTTCTAAAGCCATGACATAATTTTCTGGAATTTTCCAAGCTGTTTAAAGGCACAGTCAACTTAGTATATGTAAACTTCTGACCCACTGGAATTGTGATACAGTGACAATAATCTGTCTGGAAACAATTGTTGGAAAAATTACTTGTGTCATGCACAAAGTAGATGTCCTAAACGACTTGCCAAAACTATAGTTTGTTAACAAGAAATTTGTGGAGTGGTTGAAAAATGAGTTTTAATGACTCCAACCTAATTGTGTGTAAACTTCTGACATCAACTGTATATATATGTTTATGTACTTGTGCACACAACTAGGCTATAGTGGGGAATGTGAAATTCCTGTATTGTGTTGCAAATATCCATTCTTATGAAAGGCAACAGTGTGTAGGCTACCACCTGGTCTGGAGTCAACAGTCTGGGGCTTTTCTGGGGCTCTGGTAAAGTTACACGGACTCTGTGCACCATAACGTCTAAATGGCTTGGCTCTGCACAGGGTGCAAGGGCCTGCGACTGCTGTGCTATACAAGCTATTATAAACTGGGTGGTTCGAGCCCTGAATGCTGATTGGCGGACGGACGTGGTATATCAGAGAGTTATTTTTTTTACTGCTCTAATTACGTTGGTAAACAGTTTATAATAGCAATAAGGCACCTCGGGGGTTTGTGATATATGGCCAATATACCACTGCTAATGGCTGTATCCAGGCACTCCGCATTGCGTCGTGTGTAAGAACAACCCTTAGCTGTGGTATATTGGCCATATACCACATCTCCTCGGACCTTATTGCTTATTAAATACTTTGGCATCGTCTAACCAGAAGAGGTCGCTATGTATTGTACCAAGTTTCATGAGTTGCCACCCCATCTCTCTACCAGTAAGCTGTGAGGCCTGCTGGAAACAACTAGAGTACCATTGAAAACAATCACAGTGATCAATATTCTGCACGAGTGTGCCTTTATAGCTTAAATTTAAATTCTTATTATCTTCATTGCATTCCCATTGTAGCATATATTGTGCCTTCAGAAAGTATTCATACCCCTTGACTTATTACACATTTTGTTGTGTTACAGCCTGAATTCAAAATTGATTACATTTGATTTTACACACAATAAGCCACAATAATCTACACACAATAAGCCATAATGATAAAGTGAAACATGTTTTTGGACATTTTTGAAAATCTTTAGAAAATTTAAATATAGACATGTCATTTACATAAGTGTTCACACCCCTGAGTCAATACATGTTAGAATCACATTTGGCAGTGGTTCCACTGTGAGCCTTTCTGGGTAAGTCTCTAAGAGCTTTGCACACCTTGATTGTACAATATTTACACATTGTTATTTTTAAATTGTTCAACCTCTTGTCAAATTGGTTGTTGAGCATCGCTAGACAGACATTTTCCAGTCTTGCCATAGATATGTGTCTGTTGGAAAGCAGACTGAACCAGGTTTCCTCTAGGATTTTGCGTGTGCTTAGCTCTATTCCGTTTCTTTTTATCCTGAAAAACTGCCTAGTCCTTGCCGATGACAAGCATACCCATAAACTGCAGCCACCACCATGCTTAAAAATATGAAGAGTGGTACTCAGTAATGTGTTGTGTTGGATTTGCCCCAAACATAACGCTTTGTTTAAATAAAATCAAACCAAATCAAACTTTATTAGTCACATGCGCCGAATACAACAAGTGTAGACTTTACGGTGAAATGCTTACTTACAAGCCCTTAACCAACAGTGCAGTTCAAGAAAGAGTTAAGAAATATTTTACCAAATCAACTAAAGTAAAAAAAAAATTTTTTTAAACACAATAAAATAACTATATTGAGGCTATATACAGGGGGTACCGGTACGGAGTCAATGTGCGGGGGTACAGGTTATTCAGGACATAAAGCTAGAATCCTGACTAGAACCAAAAAATGTGATCATATTACTCCAGTGCTAGCCTCCCGACACTGGCTTCCTGTTAAGGCAAGGGCTGATTTCAAGGTTTTACTGCTAACCATCAAAGCATTACATGGGCTTGCTCCTACCTATCTTTCCGATTTAGTCCTGCAGTACATACCTACACGTACGCTACGGTCACAAGACGCAGGCCTCCTAATTGTCCCTAGAATTTCTAAGCAAACAGCTAAAGGCAGGGCTTTCTCCTATAGAGCTCAATTTTTTTGGAATGGTCTGCCAACCCATGTGAGAGACGCAGACTCGGTCTCAACCTTTAAGTCTTTACTGAAGACTCATCTCTTCAGTGGGTCATATGATTGAGTGTAGTCTGGCCCAGGAGTGTGAAGGTGAACAGGAAGGCTCTGGAGCAACGAACTGCCCTTGCTGTCTCTGCCTGGCCAGTTCCCCTCTTTCCACTGGGATTCTCTGAGTTACTGGCTTACTGGTGCTCTTCCATGCCGTCCCTAGGAGGGGTGCGTCACTTGAGTGGGTTGAGTCACTGACGTGGTCTTCCTGTCTGGGTTGGCGCCCCCCTGGGTTGGCGCCCCCCTGCTGTGGCGGAGATCTTTGTGGGCTATACTTGGCCTTGTCTCAGGATGGTAAGTTGGTGGTTGAAGATATCCCTCTAGTGGTGTGGGGGCTGTGCTTTGGCAAAGTGGCTGGGGTTATATCCTGCCTGTTTGGCCCTGTCCGGGGGTATCATCGGATTGTGCCACAGTGTCTCCTGACCCCTCCTGTCTCAGCCTCCAGTATTTATGCTGCAGCAGTTTATGTGTCAGGGGGCTGGGGTCAGTTTGTTATATCTGGAGTATTTCTCCTGTCTTATCTGGTGTCCTGTGTGAATTTAAGTATGCTCTCTCTAATTCTCTCTTTCTCTCGGAGGACCTGAGCCCTAGGACCATGCCTCAGGACTACCTGGCATGATGACTCCTTGCTGTCCCCAGTCCACCTGGCCGTGCTGCTGCTCCAGTTTAAACTGTTCTGCCTGCGGCTATGGAACCCTGACCTGTTCACCGGACGTGCTATCTGTCCCAGACCTGCTGTTTTCAAGGTGCGGTAGAGATACTCTGAATGATCGGCTATGAAAAGCCAACTGACATTTACTCCTGAGGTGCTGACCTGTTGCACCCTCGACAACCACTGTGATTATTATTATTTGACCCTGCTGGTCATCTATTAGCATTTGAACATCTTGGCCATGTTCTGTTATAATCTCCACCCAGCACAGCCAGAAGAGGACTGGCCACCCCTCATAGCCTGGTTCCTCTCTAGGTTCCTTCCTAGGTTCTGGTCTTTCTAGGGAGTTTTTCCTAGCCACTGTGCTTCTACACCTGCATTGCTTGCTGTTTGGGGTTTTAGGCTGGGTTTCTGTACAGCACTTTGAGATATCAGCTGGTGTAACAACGGCTTTATAAATACATTTGATTTGATGAGGTAGTCACCTGGAATACGTTTAAATTAACAGGTGTGCCTTGTTAAGTTAATTTGTGGAATTTCTTTCCTTAATGTGTTTGAGCTAATCAGTTGTGTTGTGACAAGGTAGGGGAGGTATACAGAAGATAGCCCTATTTGGTAAAAGACCAAGACCATATTATGGCAAGAACAGCTCAAATAAGCAAAGAGAAACGACAGTCCATCATTACTTTAAGACATGGAGTTCAGTCATTGCAGAAAATGTCAAGAACTTTGAAAGTTTCTTCACGTGCAGTCGCAAAAACCATCAAGCGCTATGATGAAACTGGCTCTCATGAGGACCGCCACAGGAATGGAAGACCCAGAGTTACCTCTGTTGTAGAGGACAAGTTCATTAGAATTACCAGCCTCAGAAATTGCAGCCCCAAATAAATGCTTCACAGAGTTCAAGTAACAGACACATCTCAACATCAACTGTTCAGATGAGACTGTGTGAATCAGGCCTTCATGGTCGAATTGCTGCAAAGAAACCACTACTAAAGGACACCAATAATAAGAAGAGGCTCGCTTGGGCCAAGAAACACGAGCAATGGACATTAGACCGGTGGGAATTTGTCCTTTGGTCTGGAGTACAAATTGGAGATTTTTGGTTCCAACTGCCGTGTCTTTGGGAGACGCAGTGTTGGTGAACGGATGATCTCCGCATGTGTGGTTCCCGCTGTAAAGCTCGGAAATTTTTTGATTTTTCGTTCCAACCACTGAGTCTTTATAAGACGTGTATTTCCCACCGTAAAGCATGGAGGAGGAGGTGTGATGGTGTGGGGTGCTTTGCTGGTGACACTGTCAGTGATTTATTTAGAATTCAAGGCACACTTAACCAGAATGGCTACAACAGCATTCTGCAGCAATACTTCATCCCATCTGGTTTGGGTTTAGTGGGTCTATCATTTGTTTTTCTACAAGACAATGACCCAACACACCTCCAGGCTGTGTAAGGGCTATTTTACCAAGAAGGAGAGTGATTGGGTGCTGTATCAGATGACCTGGCCTCCACAATCCCCAGACCTCAACCAAATTGAGATAGTTTGGGATGAGTTGGACTGCAGAGTGAAGGAAAAGCAGCCAACAAGTGCTCAGCATATGTGGGAACTCCTTCCAGACTGTTGGAAAAGCATTCCTAGTGAAGCTGGTTGAGAGAATGCCAATAGTGTGCAAAGCTGTCATCAAGGCAAAGGGTGGCTATTTGAAGAATCTAATTTAAAATATATTTTGATTTAACACTTTTTTTAGTTACTACATGATTCCATATGTGTTATTTCATAGTTTTGATGTCTTCACTATTATTCTACAATGTAGAAAATAGTAAAATTATAGAAAAACCTTGAATGAGTAGGTGTTCTAAAACATTTGACCAGTAGTGTATATAGGGCAGCGCTCTCTAATGTGCTAGTGTTGGCTATTTAACAGTTGGATGGCCTTGAGATTGAAAAACAGCTACTATCTCTCGGTCCCAGCTTTGATGCACCTGTACTGACCTTGCCTTCTGGATGATAGTGGGGTGAACAGGCAGTGGCTCAAGTGGTTGTTGTCCTTGATGATCTTTTTGGCATTCCTGTGACATCGGGTGCTGTAGGTGTCCTGGAGGGCAAGTAGTTTGCCCCCGGTGGTGCGTTGGGCAGACCGCACCACACTCTGGAGAGCCTTGCGGTTGAGGGGGGTGCAATTGCAGTACCAGGTGGTGATACAGCCCAACAGGCTGCTCTCAATTGTGCATCTGTAAAAGTTTGTGGGTTTTAGGTGACAAGCCGCATTTTTTCAGCCTCCTGAGGTTGAAGAGGCGCTGTTGCGCCTTCTTCACCACACTGTCTGTGTGGACCATTTCAGTTTGTCAGGGACGTGTATGCCGAGGAACTTGTGACTTGTTAAGCACATTTTTACTCCTGAACTTATTTAGGCTTGCCATAAGAAAAGGATTGAATACTTATTGACCTAATCCATTTAAGCTTTTAATTTTGTATTAATTTGTAAAAAAAAAATTAATAACATTTTTATTTATTTCACCTTTATTTAACCAGGTCAGCTAGTTGAGAACAAGATCTCATTTACAACTGCGACCTGGCCAAGGTAAAGCATAGCAGTGTGGACAGACAACACAGAGTTACACATGGAGTAAACAATTAACAAGTATTGTGTGTAGGCCAGTGACACAATCTCAATTTAAATCCATTAATTTCAGGCTGTAACAACAACAGAATGTGGAAAATGTAATAACATTATAATAACGAATTATGTTAGTTAAAAAGTAAACCAAGATGCAATTCTAATTGGCTAATTGGGCTAAAAGGCCTATTCTAGAAACATGAATCCATGAGGGCAGAGATTATGTAAATGTTACTGGAATAAACTTGTATTTTTTTAAGGTTGCATAACAAATTCCTCTTTTATAAACCTGTAGCAAATGTTGCATTGGCTGTCCAGTGCACAGACACACACTGGTCTTATGGCCCAATAGGATATTGAGGGGGACGATCCTAGCGTAGCTCTCCCAGAGCCATTGACTGGTTGCTGCAACTTGTGGGCAGGGCCATCAGACTGCTTGGATTTTTCCGTACATTTTCATACGATTAGAAGCAACATTTCCTTCATAGCCAAAGCGTCGCTGCGCCGGACTCCTTGCTTTCTGATAGTCCACCATTTTATATTGCTGTAGGTCTAAAGGATTATAAATTGTTTGTTTTAATATATTGGACTTTGCTTTACGAAGGGACAACTCTCTATTATGATGGAAATTGAGATGCCTAAAATTCATCCTAGTCAACAGGTAAATCATCTTTTGTTATTATATATATATATACTATTATGTGAAACTATAGCTCAAGGTTGACCTATAGCATATTAACGCAATGCTAGACAATATCCTCATTGTTGAAAAACTATATTTTATTGGATATTTCAAACTATTTAAATAAAATTAGGCCTAATTAAAACTGTTCATATGTTACCTGATTAATAAACTGTCATGTTCAACTCGATGTGCGTTTCCCATACTACTCCATATATTATTTCATAATATATTGTTTCGTAAGTTAATGAAATGAAACGACTGCATCGTAAATATGTTTTCTTATAGGTTATCATAATCATATTTGTGAACTTCTCGTGTTGTAGTTTTGACATTTGTAAATACATTAGGCTACTACTACATGTAGCTCTACAATTTATGTCTCTGCGCTGGTAGTCGACAGACGCGTTCATAGAAAATTCTGCAAAGTCATGGATGGAAGTCTGGCCGGTTCATCCAACTCAATTCCGTGTGGGCGAAAAAACAACGGTAAAACATCCGTTTAATTTCGATGTCCATGTGTAATGATGCAATTACTGTCAAGTAAAACATATGCCAAGGTGACGATGACGACACTTATCCCCAGACAGTCTTTTTTCTTTTCATTTCAGTGCGCTTGTTTTTTGGCCGTCGGAATCCCCCCATGCGCCACTAGAGCCCCATAGCGTTTTTCCCGTAAAGATGGCATCTATTGGCCTACCAGTAACCTAACGAAACCGGAGTTAAATAAACCGACCATAGACGGTAGAGAACGCGAGACATCTCATGGTCACATTTGATCTGGTTGGGGCCAGTAAGTACCTCAGAGCCAGCTGTTATTGGACAGTTTCCCCATTGAAATATATATGTATATTATCTGTTGTAAGTGGGCGTTCCCTCTCTCGCGTGAGCCATGTAAGATATTTGACTTGATGTAAGAGATTATCATGCTCACGTGAGAGTGGGAACGCCCACTTACAAAGATAGGTAACTTGACCATTTTTTCAATGGTAAACAGCCTCAGTAAGACATCTTTATTCATCCACCATCTTTGGGCCTACTTTGCTCCATACAACTAACTGATTGCACAATCTCAGGCTGCCCAGCCTGAAATTTAGTTTATTTTCTTTTCCATGATGTAGGCTACACAGGTCCTCTGTAGAGTTCAATTGGTTGTGTCAAATTGAGAAATATATGTTGGCTTAAGCCTTAGGCTTGTTATAATAACTGGTTATAGTTATGTAGCTGACCTTCAAATAAAATTTGATCAAATCACATTTTATTTGTGACATGCGCTGAATGCAACAGATGTAGACCTTACAGTGAAATGCTTACTTACAGACCCTTAACCAACAATGCAGTTTTAAGAAAAAAATAGATAATTTATAAAATAAAAGTAACAAATAATTAAAGAGCAGCAGTAAAATAACAATAGCAAGGCTATATACAGGTAGTACCGGTATAGAGTCAATGTGTGAGGGGCATCGGTTAGTCGAGGTAATTGAGGTAATATGTGCATGTAGGTAGAGTTAAAGTGACTATGCACAGATAATAAACAGAGAGTAGCAGCAGCGTAAAAGAGGACCCATGCTGTAGAACATTTTTTGGGATCTGAGGACCCATGCCAAGTCTTTTCAGTCTCCTGAGGGGGAATAGGCTTTGTTGTGCCCTCTTCACGACTGTCTTAGTGTGTTTGGACCATGATAGTTTGTTGGTGATGTGGACTCCAAGGAACTTGGAAACTCTCAACCTGCTCCACTACAGCTCCGTCGATGAGAATGGGGGCGTGCTCGGTTATCCCTTTCCAGTAGTCCACTATCATCTCCTTTGTCTTGACCACGTTGAGGGATAGGTTGTTATCCTGGCACCACACGGCCAGGTCTCTGACCTCCTCCCTATAGGCTGTCTCATCGTTGTCGGTGATCAGGCCTACCACTGTTGAGTCATCTGCAAACTTAATGATGGTGTTGGAGTTGTGCCTAACCATGCAGTCATGAGTGAACAGGGAGTACAGGAGGGGACTGAGTACGCACCCATGAGGGCCCCCCGTGTTGAGGATCAGCGTGGCAGATGTGTTGTTACCTACCCTTACCACCTGGGGGCTACAGACATGAGTGCTATGGGTCGGTAGTCATTTAGTGAACAGGGAGTACAGGAGGGGACTGAGTACGCACCCATGAGGGCCCCCCGTGTTGAGGATCAGCGTGGCAGATGTGTTGTTACCTACCCTTACCACCTGGGGGCTACAGACATGAGTGCTATGGGTCGGTAGTCATTTAGTTACCTTAGTGTTCTTGAGCACAGGGACTATGGTGGTCTGCTTGAAACATGTTGGTATTACAGACTCAGTCAGGGACAGGTTGAAAATGTCAGTGAAGACATTTGCTAGTTGGTCAGCGCATGCTCGGAGTACAAGTCCTGGTAATCCATCTGACCCTGCGGCCTTGTGAATGTTGACGTGTTTAAAGGTCTTACTCACATCGGCTACGGAGAGCGTTATCACACAGTCGCCCGGAACAGTTGATGCTCTCATGCATGCTTCAGTGTTACTTGCCTCGAAGTGAGCATAGAAGTAATTTAGTTAATCTGGTAGGCTCGTGTCACTGGGTAGCTCTCAGCTGTGCTTCCCTTTGTAGTCTGTAATAGTTTGCAAGCCCTGCCACATCCGATGAGCGTCAGAGCCGGTGTAGTACGATTCAATCTTAGTCCTGTATTGACGCTTTGCCTGTTTGATGGTTCGTCAGAGGGCATAGCAGGATTTATTATATGCTTCCGAGTTAGTCTCGCTTCTTTCAGTCTGGGGACGACGTCATATATGCACTTATTGATGAAGCCAGTGACTGATGTGGTGTACTCCTCAATGCCATTTGAATAAGACCTGTAGCTTAGCATCTGCTTAATCTGACCACTTTTTGATTGACCGAGTCACTGGTGCTTCCTGCTTGAATTTTTGCTTGTAAGCAGGAATCAGGAGGATACAATTATGGTCAGATTTGCCAAATGGAGGGCGAGGGAGAGCTTTGTACGAGTCTCTGTGTGTGGAGTAAAAGTGGTCTAGAGTTTTTTTCACCTGGTTGCACATTTAACATGCTGGTAGAAATGAGGTCAAACATTTCCCTGCATTAAATTCCCCGGCCACTAGGAGCGCCGCCTCTGAATGAGACGTCTTCCTGTTTGCTTATTGCCGTATACAGCTCATTGAGTGCGGTCTTAGTGCCAGCATCGGTTTGTGGTGGTAAATAGACAGCTACAAAGAATTTTGATGAAAACTCTTGGTAAATAGTGTGGTCTATAGCTTATCTTGAGATACTCTACCTCAGGCCCGCCTTATCTCAGCTCACTGGTCACCATAGCAACACCCACCTGTAGCTCGCTTTCCAGCAGGTATATTTCACTGGTCATCCCCAAAGCCAACACTTCCTTTGGCCGACTTTCCTTCCAGTTCTCTGCTGCCAATGACTGGAACGAATTGCAAAAATCACCGAAGCTGGAGTCTTATATCTCCCTCTCTAACTTTAAGCATCAGCTGTCAGAGCAGCTTTCTGATCATTGTACCTGTACACAGCCAATCTGTAAATAGCACACCCAACTACCTCATCCCCATATTATTACTTACCCTCTTGCACCCCAGTATCTCTACTTGCACATCATCATCTGCACATTAATCACTCCAGTGTTAAAACTAAATTGTAATTATTTATTTATTGCCTTGCCTCTCTACTCTTCTACATTTGCACACACTGTACATAGATGTTTCTATTGTGTTATTGACAGTACGTTTGTTTATGTTTAACTGTGTTGTCTGTTCACAATGCTTTGCTTTATCTTGGCCAGGTCGCAGTTGTAAATGAGAACTTGTTCTCAACTGGCCTACCTGGTTAAATAAAGGTGAAATAAATAAAATAAATAATAATAACGCGAAAAAAGACACAATAGCACAATTGGTTGAGGGATAATAATACTGTGCCATCTTGCTACCTTGGTTTTATCAATTGAATAACAGGTTTCCCCCTAGATTAAGACTAAACCTGAGTTTAGTCATGTTTAGGAGGTGAGTCTACTTAGTTGTTTGAGTTGCTGCACATTCTGAGAGGGAAGTCCAAATGCAGCTACTCAAAGTCTGTCTGTTTTTAAATAAAGAGATTATTTTTGAAAAATTATGTTTTTATTTACACTAAATTTGCAGAATCGACCAGGAAATGAAAGCATATATTTTTTTACAAGCCCCAGTTCCTTATTTGTAGTCCAGACCTCCTCTGAGTTACAGATAATGGTAGCTAACATGGTATCTTAGTACATTTATACTATTCATAAAGATCAGAGAACTAACCAGTATGTTTCACAAGTATTTTGTGGATAAATACTTCACTCCACCAATATAGTTTAACAAAATAGTTACTGAGTTACAACTTGAAGTCATTCAGCTGTTCATCCAAATAGTTACGTCATCCTCTTTTTGAGGCAGTCCGTGAAAGGGGCCTCGAAAGGGAGGATTCAGTCATTTGTGAATGTACACAGATCACTCATCTCTACGTGAATGTAGTGTGGTGTTGAAGTTTCAGTGACAACATGAAAAGAAACTCTGGGAAAATCATATATACCTGTATCTTTTTTCCTCAAAAGGGATTCTACAATAACATCTTTTATGACACTATAATCCATCCTGTACGAGGAAAGAGTCTATAAAATGTCCCATGTATATAGAGACTTTGAACATAGGTCACTTCATATACTATTGTTTACTCACTGTGTATGTATATACTGTATTCACAACATTTACATTTTTTAAAATGTTTTATATATTTATTTAGGCATAGTCCATTCTAATATACCTACTATTGTACATACCATTTTATTTTCCGAATGTATATTCTGTTTAAAAACACCACATATTTATATTCGGCATTCTGACACTGCTCACTCTAATATATCTATATTGGATTGTTAATTGGACTCGTTCTGACATTTCTTGATTTCTTGTTTAGATTTATAGATGATCTGTATCGTATTTGCTAGACATTCTACTGCACTGTTGGAGCTAATAATCGGTGTTCGCGACCAATATAAGATTTGATTTGAAAATAATAAGGGTTTTTATGCCTATTTTTCAAGATTTCTTTACTCTTCTAGACTGTAAGTGATATTTGTGGGTGGTTGTGTGGGCCATTCTTCATCCTCTCCAGAGCCATAATGTATCACCTGTGGTTTTGTGTACTCACTACCCAGACCGTGTGACTTTAAAGACTTTCGTGGTCATGGATTAATGCTGGATTTGACGTGACACCCATGAGGCAATTAGGGTTAAAGACTTCTCAGCTGCACTGCAGAGAGAGAGAGAGAATGTTTGTTATAACTATTTCTGAACGTAAAGATAATAGGTCATGTGAATTATATAATTAAACATTGTTTTTGGGGGGGTATTTTTTGTGGTCATGTTTAACACTTGATTTGGTCCACAAAGTTACAACTCAATTACTTCTGCTCATTCCATTTACAAGAGTTATCTATGTCGAAATCTACGCCAAGCCACGAAATCTTTCCCACACCACATCCTCTTTGCACTCCCTTCCACTTTGTTAGTCGTCTGATCTGTCTCTCTTTACATCCTCTCTCTCTGTTCTGTTTATGTTACCCAGTCTCTCTGAAAGTATCATTGACCTTCTTCTTTTAGGCAACAAATAGGCACATCCTCAGAGCTTTCCTTGTGACCTAATATGTTGGGTTAATGCAATCTCACAAGTCCTTTGTGAAATGTTTCCTTCTGAATATAAGGTCTGTGTAATGTGTGTTAAGACGGCCCCAGGGGAGACCAGCGTAGTTTATCTCTGGACATTCCTGACTGAACAGGCAGGCAGCTAATAACCTCCAGACTCTGCGAGTGTCACGTTCTGACCTTAGTTCCTTTGTTTTGTCTTTGTTTTAGTATGGTCAGGGCGTGAGTTGGGTGGGCAGTCTGTGTGTTTTTCTATGTTGTGGTTTTGAGTTTGGCCTAGTATGGTTCTCAATCAGAGGCAGCTGTCAATCGTTGTCCCTGATTGAGAATCTTACTTAGGTAGCCTGAGTTTCACTTTTGAGTGGGGGGTGTTTGTTTCCGTGTGTGTGTTTGGGCCACACGGTACTGTTTCGGTTTTGTAAATTCACGTTGTCATTTATTGTTTAGTGGTCTGAGTTTTAATAAAAAATCATCATGAACACTTACCACTCTGCGCATTGGTCCTCCGATCCTTCTCGCTACTCCTCCTCCTCAGAAGAGGAAGAATGCCGTTACAGCGAGGCATATCAGGAGGTCCTAGTGGTATTGCTACTGTATACACCAGAGAGGACATAGTAAGAACTTTGTCTGAACATATTTGTACCAAACATTCCTTGCTAGATCTCAAGCTGATATGGTTCTCAAAATACAGTTCTATGGTGCAGTGTGGTTTATCAAATAAAAAGTAGAAAACCATTTGTAAAGTAAATAACTACGCACATGTGCAGAAGGTTCGGTTTTCTAGACATTCTGGAAAAGTCATCCAATGTTTTCGGCAACGCAGCCACTCTGTAAAACTCACGTTTTTACTCCCTAAAACTCAGTTTTAATTTTAAGCTGTATCAATGAACTTTTCTCCTCAGTGATCAATGATTTCATTCGTTTTTGAGCTAGTGATATTACATTTGACCTGCTGTCCTTTGATTTATTTTGTTGAGACTAATCAAGAGAGTCACCAGCTGAGAGGCACATCTCCTCTGTGGGTGAATAAAAAAATAATTATATTTCATCTTTATTTAACTTGGCAAGTCAGTTAAGAACAAAGTCTTATTTACAATGATGGCCTACCCTGACCAAACCCTAACCTGACGACGCTGGGCCAATTGTGCGCCGGCCTATGGGACTCCCATTTACGGGCCGGTTGTGATACAGCTTGGAATCAAACCAAGGTCTGTAGTGACGCCTCTAACACTGAGATGCGGTGCCTTAGACCGCTGCGCCACTCGGGAGCCGTTGGGGAAATGGAGAAGTGCATCTATTATTCATACTGCTTCTTGCTAGTACTGCTGTCGTCAGACACCCGGAGGGACGGGGCGTGGCACTGGAGAGAGAGCGAGAGAGAGAGACAGTAGCTGTACTCCTTCACAGCAGGGAAACGTTTCCTTGTTCCTCCCCACCAATCTCCTTTTTTCATCTGGTCACAGTCTGTGTGGTGCTTTGTGAGTTCCGGTCTAACTTGTTGTCTGTTGGCAGGACATAGACCTGATCGACATCTTGTGGAGGCAGGACATAGATCTGGGTGCGGGGCGCGAGGTGTTTGACTACTGCCAGCGTCAGAAGGAGCACGAGCTGCAGCAGCAGAGGGAGCAGGAGGAGGACAAGAGGCTGCAGCAGCAGAGGGAGCAGGAGAAGGCCCTGCTTGCTCAGCTGCAGCTGGATGAGGAGACGGGGGAGTTTGTGCCCCGCCTTGCGACCAGCGGACAGCCACTGCAGACGGCTACCTCCGCCGCACCCTCTCAAGTCATACAGGTACCGTACACACACACACAGCTGTCAGTCCTGTCAGGGGCTGGCCACTCCCCTCCCTGGGGGGGAGGGGCGGGGGTACAGCTGCTCTGTAGCTAGGTAACAACCTCATCCAGTGTAATTAGGGAAACACAGGTGGCCTTGTAGTTTTGCATTAGTGGATTTGGCTGTTTTAGAAACTGCTCTGTGGAGAGCTTTGTCTAAGGTAGCGCTATGCTCTCTGCGAAGAACTTTGTCCAAGGTAGCGCAATGCTCTCTGCTCAAATTCTTACCTATTCTTTAGCAAATCGGCCATTTTCAAACACAATGTTGAAATGGATGCAGTGTTAGTATAGAGGGAATTTAGATGAAAACCTGAAGTGCTTTGAATCTTTGCTTTCAGGATGTCAGCTTCACTGTAGATGGGGATGCCTTGTCATTTGATGAATGTATGCAACTGCTGGCAGAGACATTTCCTTTGGTAGAGGCAACTGAGGTAAGAATACAGGCTTTCACTATTATCTTAAAAATATGCTTACAACGATTTCTAATTAAGCAATAAGGACAGAAGGGGTGTGGTATATGGCTAATATACCATGGCTAAGGGCTGTTCTTATCCACAACGCAACACAGAGTGCCTGGACACAGATCTTAACTGTGGTATATTGGCCATATACCACAAACCTCAGAGGTGCCTTATTGCTATTATAAACTGGTTACCAAAGTAATTATATATTTCTTGTCATACCCGTGGTATACAGTCTGATATACCATGGCTGTCAGCCAATCAGCATTCAGGGCTCAAACCACACAGTTTCTAATGAACAATGTATAATGTTGTATGTACCTGTCTTTTACAGTGTTTCCCTCCCTTGTTTGTGTTGTAGACTACCTCTTCCTGTCTGGATGCCGCCGTAGCTCTAGCACCCAACAGCAGTCACATCATGATGAAATCTGATCCGCCAGCTTTGACCCAGCTGCCTCTACTCACAGCCCCACTGCCCTCACAAAGGACCTCCCCAGATTTGGAGCAGGCCTGGATGGAACTTTTGTCCCTCCCTGAACTGCAGGTACAATACGAATATTCTACCGCCTCTATGGTGTAACAAGCACTCAAAAGAATGCACGGATGGCAGCAGCCAGGTATGCATGAGAGGACATATACTGACCTTTTGTTTTGTGTGTTTGAATGGGACACCGCGGAAGAAGATACTACTCAGCTAATGCCACTGTGATCAGGTTCCCACATAGCACTGTTGACTCTGAGCAGTGGGAGGGAAAGCCTCAAATGGTGGGAAGCTGCTTGTGTTCTTAAGTAGAACATTAAATACCTTCTAAGCAGTTAGTGAAGGTAGTAGCATGGAAACCAGAAAGAAAAGACTTTACTTACACTACAAAATATGTCATTTCATGCAAAAAAAAACATTAGTCAATTTAGGAATCCCACTTTATTTGCAATATTAAACCTTTCAGCTACTTATTGGGAATAAAAAGGTTTGAAACCAAGGTTTAATAAATTATTAGTAAAAACGGAACACCAGCTCATCCATATGATGGTTCTCTACTGCATATTACATTACCGTTACATCTTGATGTCTAATACACTGCATGGGTTACTGGATCTGTTTTGATGCTTCCTAATCTTGTTTTCTAGCAATGTCTGAATATGCAAATGGAGGACACACGGGAGCTGACCGGAGGATATCTGCCCACTAACACCACCCCTGAGGTGCAGGATCCAAACTACAGCTTTTACCCATTGCCCAACCTGGAAGAGGTGGCATCAAACACAGCAGATGTCTGCCCACCTGAATTCATCAACACCTTTGAGGAGAGCTTTCCCAACATCGCTCCACTGGACCATCTCAATCAGATGACCCTGAAGGCTCCAGACCTCAATACTCATTTCAGTGCAGACACTTTCTGTGACATATTTTACCCAGACGTTGTCAACACAAAAGTGACCAGTGTCACCTTGCCTTGTGGCCAAGGAAATGGAGGTAACTCATTGGCAGAAATACCAAACAAGCCTACTTTTACACCAATGGAATTACAGGACCTTTCTCCTGGAGATACATTTGACAGAGACAACAAACCTGAGATAATGACAGAATGTCCAGATTCTGATTCGGGTGTTTCTGTGGAGGCAAGCTCATACTCTAGCTCTCCTGAGAAATCCATGTATGGGGACCGCTCCTTTGGTGGCTACAGCGATTCAGACATGGATGAGATGGACAGTAACCCTGGGAGTGCACAGTCTGACTACTCCGAGATGTTCTCACTGTCTTTCCAACCAGATGGCCTGCAGACACCTCTTTCTGTGTTACCTCAGCAGCGGGACAAAGAGCTCAAACATGGCAAGACTGAGCCAGATGACGAGACTGGCCACAGTGAATCGCCCTTCACCAAAGACAAGAAGAGGAGGCGCTCCGAGAAGCGTCTCTCTAGAGACGAGCAGCGAGCCAAGGCCCTCCAGATCCCCTTCACCGTGGACATGATCATCGACCTGCCCGTGGATGACTTCAACGAGATGATGTCCAAGCACCAGCTCAACGAGGCCCAGCTGGCCCTGGTCAGAGACATCCGACGGCGGGGCAAGAACAAGGTGGCTGCCCAGAACTGCCGCAAGCGCAAGATGGAGAACATCACGGAGCTGGAATATGACCTGGACTCGCTGAAGGAGGAGAAGGAGCGACTGCAGACAGAGAAGACCAAGAATGACAGCAGCCTGCGGAAGACGAAGCAGCAGCTCAACACCTTGTACCTGGAGGTGTTCGGTCTGCTGAGGGACGAGGAGGGGAAGCCCTATTCCCCATTGGAGTACTCCCTCCAGCAGACCACCGATGGCACAGTCTTCCTCGTCCCCCGCATTAAAAAGACACTTAGCAAGAAAAAGGACAGCTAGCACTTCTCTGTTTTACTACATGGTAGAGCATTAGTAATAATAATACTGTGCAAAGAATAACTTGGTAGTTGCTTGGCTTTTAAGCGTTAGTAAAACAGCAGAACTGTTATATAGTTTTTGCCTTCTCTTCTTGAATCTTTAATTATATTTGAGTTATTTTGTACTGGTCCCTGATATTGTTTGTAAATACATTATTTGCTTTTGAGATATGAAAATGTGTATTGTGTATATATATCATGTTTTCAGTATGCTAATTATATTGTTGCAATCACTGTTACTTCAAAGTCGGTTTTATAAACTTTATGCTGCTTTGCAGCTCCATTTCCTTTGTATGTCCTGACTATTGTGCTTTTTAATGAAATAAACAGTTAATTTAGTCAGTTGGTCTCTTGCTTACTATTCAAATGAGGCAGATTCAGAAATGTACACCTTCCCCTACTAACTTATCAGTAGTTGGTATTCAGACTAACAGACTTTTAGTGCATTTTTGTAAAGAGCTCCCTTTTAATTAGAATTTTCTCAACAGACTCACTAGAATATATGGAGGTTCAGAATATTGGAGATGGATGAAACAAAGCCATGTAAATACACACATTCGCCTCCTTTACAGCGCCAATTGGTAGATTTTAAAAATACTCTGACCGTGTATATTATTTAGAGTTAGGAAAGTATTTATGAATAATACAAACCGGTTTGGAGAGCTTTTACGCACTAAATATATTTGTGATTGAAAGTTGCCATATTAAATTGTTCAAACCATGAATTATTGTATGGTGAGAAAAGTGTAGAATATGGGTTGAACAGTAGGCTACACTAATCTACATTAATAATCCCCACTAATCAAGAAACGGTGATGACAATGGTCCAGTCATCGTGAACCTTGTGCCAGGCTGCAGGTTTAAAAGACCACGTATGGTTCAATCCATTAAGATTGAAGTAGGCTACATGTCCGAAATTACTGCACAACTTCTAATACGATTCACTATAGCTAGCTATACTCAGGATCAACCACACGAACATGGCAGATGAAAGGAAGGTAGACTAACGACGTGTTGGAATGATGCAAAATGTAAGCAAACGAACACTGAAGTGACAGTTATAAATGTATGTGGGTATAACTGATGGTGGCTACCGATAGTGGCTAATATTTAAAGCAATAAATAATGTGAAAAGTCCGGGCATATGATTGAAACAGAAATCATAAATCTATACCGTGATTTGCGTACGGCTACAGAAGCATACAGCTTGGGTCTCTAAATTTCACCCCTTGCAAGGATGTAAATTCTACATAATGGCACACCTTTTCATAGACGTCACTGTGGGAAAGTTGATATGCTTCAGTTGTTTTCAGCGAGCATAACGTAAAACAAATGTTATATTTACAATCCCTTTATGCAAACTGATATTAATTTACCTAATTCTTATCAATAGCGCTTATTACATTTGTAAATTCCAAGGAAGGAGAATGGTGTAGATGCTCTTCCAGTTGGAAGCGACAGGTTGCTCGACCTTATTCACCTTTACTGTGGCGGAATTAAGTCAAGGTCAGAATACCGTGGCTCTGTAGACACACCTCTGCCACAACCTCCATTTCTAAATATCTCCACCCCGGAAAGAATAGCTGGTTGAGACATGCGTTACGTCATGCCCAAATTCAAGGTCAGAATAGGCATAAAAAAAAGTTCATAAAAAGGGAAGTATGGAATATTATGACCTGAATCCTTTAATTCTATAAAGTCTTGTGTGTAAGCCAAAACACTTTGAGGACATGGTTCCACCGGAATTTATTCAGTTATGCAACAGTATACTCCATTGTTCAGCTAAACTTCAAAAAGGTCAGCTGGACACACTTCGGGAAAAGGGAAGCAGTCACTGCACTTTCCTGGCTACCCAAGGCTCCTTGATCCGGCCACTTTCTTCTGTAGCGAATGACAGAGCAGCGGAAGAATAAATGAGTAGTCCGCTAGCACTGCGCATTGTATCTGCAGTTCCAGGCCTTTTCACAAACATTACATTTGAACGCCAAACCTTCTCCACCCTCTATTCAGAGGCTGTGTGAGACGAACCAAACTACTATCAACTATTCATACATCAAATAAATCAGTCGTTCCTTTGAGAGATGTCTTTATTCAATAAACACATTTATTTAATAGACATGCATAAGTATTAATTTTTTTGAACTATAATAAATTGTCTAACCAGGGGTTGAAAAATCACCATCCTTAATTTAGCTACTTTTTATTATTACTATTAAAAGTTATACATTAAAATTGAATAAAAACTACACAGATAAAAATATCAAGGACATCTATAGGGGTGTAAGTTTGAATGAATTGAAGCATGATCTCTGCAGACCTCCAGAGATCTGTGCAATGAACTCATGAGATCCTTCAAAATGATCTTAAACTGAGTGAATGGTACGCTTTGACTCTCGAAAGGGATTAGACTCAATAGCATTTGTTCTACCTTATGAGTGTTAGTGTCTTTACATAGCCTTACTGTATACTTTGAGAAATACTTAAGTCTTACCCATCCAGAAATCTCCATGTAATCCTGTCATTAGAGATTTTCAGCCTTTAATAGTCGTAATGCTTCTTTCCCGATCTGTAAATCAAGCAAAGTGGTTACTCTTACCTACTCCATCTTTATGTTACCACTGCTTGTGAAATACTCACTTCCCTTTCCCCCTTGTAAGGTCTGACAGCTAAATAAGAACTTCCTGGTAATCTGTCGTATCTGACTCAACAGGATGTCCCAAGTGTCCAGGAACTCTAGTTAAGTCTTTCTTCGCTAGCATCAGCTGATCTTGAAAGGTATAGCTAGCCTTGAGAGGCTGACGCTCACTACCAGGCAAGACAACGCAAGCTTTTCTCCAAGGGTGCGGCTCTCGGTACTGCCTTCTCTTTCCTCTCACAACATGCTGACTTGTCCACTGTGCTGGGGCTGAAGAGGTCCTGTCTGACAAAGTCATTTGCAATCTTCCATGCTGATCTGCCGAGGCTCAACTGAAGTGGCTTGTAGCTGTAACAATCCTACTAGTGCAATGCTGGCTAGGTGATGCGTGCACCTCGCCCTAGGACTAGCTAAGACTCCCTTTCCCCATCCAGCCAGATTTATTTTTTGTTTTACATTTCAAGGAAGTTCAGAGAAAACAAAACTTTTGAGGGTATTGATTTGCAACACCTGATTAGTGATGACGGACACAAAAATAATCCAATCCTTCAATCTTTCTCTGAGCCAATGATGCACTATACTTCATAAGACTTTACTACACAACTTTATTTAACTTTATTTTTCCACTTGTCAAAAATACTTTTTTTTAACAATCTAGAATTGAGTTTACTGCATACAAGTAGTGTAAAACATTTCCTCAAATTGTCGTCTGCACTAATTATAACCACTTTTGTTACACTAATGAAATACATACTGTTCTTGAAATACAAATAATAATACACTTGATACGGAAACTTGCAATCATATTAACTTCAAAGAGGGGGGAAAAAAAAAGGACAGCTCTAGCCAATTTGAGGGCCTGATGCATCTACGCCCCTTTGACAGAACCGAGTTCTTCAAAAGATGACAAAGATGACAAGACCAGAGAAAATCTATCAATCTACAGCAAAAATAACGTAGGAATATTCAAAACGGACTGGAGTTAGGAGTAAAAAATTATATATAAAAAAAAAAGAAAAACACTTTCTGATTCCACAGGCACAATACATACACTTCCGATGCACAAAAGGAAAAAATATAAAAAGTGGGGGAACATCTACCACAAATAAAGAAAGGTACTAGCTACACTCTTGCACTTTGTAGCTTGTGTAGCCTTTTTTTAAATTTAGGATTAGTCTCCCGTTATAGCTGCAGTAACTTTCTGACTTCTTTTCCTTTAAATGCTTTCAGACGACTGCCTAAAAGTACAGTAACCTGCAGCTTTCCTGGCAAATCCTTGCTCATCTCCTCTCCTGCTAAGAACTGTAGCCTGTTGAATGGATACAGGATAAAACAAAAATTTGTTATTCTAGTGTTGCGTGGGCTCACACTGTACTGTAACAGTCAGGTATGCAGAGTATTTAAAATAACAAATATGGAACATACCCTAGTGTCATAGTATCAATAGCGCTGTGAGCCGTAGCCACCCCCACTTCCATTGCCTGAGCCATAGCCACCTGGAATGAACAACGATTGGCAGATGAATGTTGTGTCGTCAGACAGCACAACATTCACATCCAGCTCAGGGGAGATAATACTCACCTCCATAGGGGCTAGTAGAGTTTCTGCCACCAAAGTTGTTTCCCTTCATGGGGCCATAGCTGGATTGCTGTCCTCTGTAGTTACCAAAGTCATTGTAATTTCCACCACCTCCTCCTCCACCACCAAAGTTTCCTAGCAGTCAGAGATTTGTTTTTAGAAGGTCATACATCGAATCCAATTATTGTGAGTGCAACTCAAAAAATCTATCACGAGCCAAGACAATAAATCCTGGCTAAAATAGGCATTTGTACCTCCCAAGTTGCCTCCGTCATTGTAGTTATCATATCCTCCTCCCTGGTTTCCATACCCAGGACCTCCTCCCCCATAACCCCCCCCACCACGTCCACCTCCGTAGCTAGGACCTCCACTATAGTTCCCACCTGCACAGAACAGGTTACAAAACAGTGTCTCAGATCAGAACAGGTTACAAACAGACCACTCAGATCAAGTTAAAAACGGACCACTCAGATCAAGTTACAAACTGACCAGTGAGCTCTGAACAGGTTACAAATTGACCAGTGAGATCAGAACAGTGACCAAAAGCAGCGCACTCAGATTAGAACAAGCTCTCTTCAAGTAATGCATCTTTAAATCCTCCCTCATCTGATTATCCACTAATGGTAGAGAAATGTTTACCATCTCCCCCATATCCATCCCCTCCTCCATAACCTCCTCTTCCTCCACCGTAGCCTCCTGTAACACAAGATAATTACGTTTACATGTATTGTGTGATTACTGTTCTTATGTTCCAAATTTATCCCCATATCAAAATGTAAAAAGTGCTTACCTCGTCCAAAGTTGCCACCTCTACCCATGAAGTTCCCAGAGCCACCACCCCCACCTAAAAATAAAATGCCAATATTGACAATGAAGCGCATTCTATGTGTTTCTCTAAAACAGTCACGCAATTTTACATTCAGTATAAAGACAGGTTATTATTCTTACTCCTCTGATTGGACGCTTCCATCATTTCCTGTTTTGAAAGTGCTTTTCTGACTTCGCAGTTGTGTGTGTTTATTGTGTGGTATTTTTGAGCTGAAAGGAAAACAATGGGGAATACTTAGCAAACGGAATGTTTACTGATGTTTAAAACTACAAAGCTGCAACAACCACATACATACCAACAATTTTATCCACAGTGTCATTGTCATCAAATGAAACAAAGCAGAATCCCCTCTTCTTCCCAGTTGCGCGTTCCTCCATAATGTCAATGGTCTCGATCCTCCCGTAGGTCTCAAAGTACTCTCTGATATGGTCCTCCTCGGTGTCCTCCTTGATACCCCCAACAAAGATCTTCTTCACCCTCAGGTGGGCACCTGGTCTGTTGGAGTCCTGAGACAGACAAGAAGCGCTGGGCAGTGAGCACACACCGGTCAACACCTGCACAACAGCAAATGCACCTGAATGTGAAGCAGAGTTCGCTTACCTCTCTCGACACAGCCCTTTTAGGTTCGACAACGCGCCCGTCCACCTTATGAGGGCGAGCTGCCATGCAGGCATCCACCTCCTCCACACAGGAGTATGTTACAAAGCCGAACCCTCTCGAGCGCTTGTTGTTTGGGTCCCTCATCACCTACATGAAACCAACGTATTAGCTTACATTACTTGGAACAATTTGGTGGGTCTCCAAGAAATACATTGTAAATGCTGGACACTTTTTTATTAAATCAAATGCGAGTGAAATGCATACGTACCACACTATCTGTGAGGTTTCCCCATTGTTCAAAATGGATCCTTAAACTTTCCTCAGTGGTTTCAAAACTGAGGCCCCCAATGAACAGCTTCCTGAGCTGTTCAGGCTCCCTAGCTTCATGACCCTGTTGAATGATTCAAAACAGGAATGTCACACATAACAATGCAACCCTACAGACAACAGCATACTATCTTCTAACAAAACAATTGTACAGTACAAGAGTCCAATATATAAGTGTAAATGTTCTACTTTCACACCATCCCAAGGCAGACCTACTGCATCAGAATGCATTGTGCCAACCAGGCTGTTTAAATGGTTACAGGCATTGAGAAAATTATATAATGTTATGGGTTACGGGGGGGGTACAGTAATCAGCTCTGCCCAGTGCCCAACAGCAAGACAGACTTAGCTGATAAACCCCCCCCACAGAAAACATTTTAGGAGAGATAATTACACTATCTCATTAGCCACGACTCTATAACATTCTTGGGGAAACAACAATTCGCCATTTTGAAAATATGATTTAATATACTTTATAATGCAAATACCAATTTTTGTGTGTAAATTCATTTTTCAAGTTCACTGCATGTCGTACTACTATGTATAGGCGTAGCCTATCCTACATTTTAAGGCCTATAACGTTATTATACCGGTAGCTATGTATCCGAACAATACATTTAAGCACTCGTCTACAAACCAAAATGTATGCAACATTGAAACCGTAGCACTACATGACAGGCATGATGCAATTTGATGGCCAAACGTTCAGAGACGCAGCTGTGCTAGTTAGTTAGCTAACGTTGCTTCCTCAAAAATGCGGTTAGAATGCGCACATGTTTTTTTGTTGCTGTAACATGATTAAAAAAAAATCGGTTTGCTCTAAATACACTTTACACTCTGTTACGTCCAACTCAAATATACAGAAATTGCTAAACATGCAATACGTGTATAACATCATCACCTCCATTTCGCAGCGTATATTCTCCTTGGTTCTGAGAAGAAAGGAAGCTACTGTACCACGTGATTAGAAGTCTGCGCTTGTGCAGCGGTTATAACTGATCCAGGGTCAGTTCTTGTCGTTTACCAGAATAAACCGGATAGGCAAGCTGATTTAAAGTCAGTTCAGTATGTTTAGAAACTGTGGTCAGTTGTTTATAGAAAGCAATAGTAATAGGGTCTTGTTGTAGGAACTAACTGCGCCTTTCTTTATACCTGAGTGACTCTGCCATGGCTCGTTGGCCAATGCCTTTGGGAAAATAATGGGGTTTTGGATGAACGCCGAACATAACATCTGTGGTAAACACAGGTTTAGGAGGTTTATACGTTGTATTCTATGATATAATCTTCATCAACTAATGTCACTTTTGGTGAATTAAAATAATAATAAAATAAGCACATATAGGCATCATAAACCATAAAGGTAATGTTAACCATTTATCACAAACACCATTCTTTCCCCCATAGGAATGAATGGCTGAAGGAACCAGAGGTAACTCCGAAGATAGAACAATTAGACAGATATTTCACCAGATGTATAAATATGAAGCATCTGTTTAGCTTTTCCAAATATGGTAGTGAGAGGAAGCCCACTGGCCGGCAGTGGGAGAATATTTTATATATTTTTATTTAACCTTTATTTAACTAGGCAAGTCAGTTAAGAACAAATTCTTAGTTACAATGACGGCCTAGCCCGGGCCAAACCCAATTGTGCACCACCCTATGGGACTCCCAATCACAGCCAGTTGTGATACAGCCTGGAATTGAACCAGGGTCTGTAGTGACACCTCTAGCACTGAGATGTAATGCCTTAGACCGCTGCGCCACTCTGGAGTTCCAAAATGGAACAAGATTGATTTTGGCCGACATTCTGCATATTTTTCATCGTATTTTTGATCTCAATACAGTTTTCTGTTCCCAAAACTATAATATGTTATGAACAGAGTGTACTAAAGAGAATTGAGTTATTGCACATGCGCACTTCACAAACGAAAATATGCAGATGAAGTCTACAACGCGCCAATCGGATCTCACTCGCTCGTGCTTGACTCTGTCCACCTCCTTGCTTGTTCTGGCCACTATGACCCATTTGTTCCCGTTGAAACGACAGGCTGTGGTCTATCTGGATTTAGTTATACAAATCTTTGATAACTCTTTCCGTTTTTTTAGGACTACAAGCTGGCGATACCCCAGGGGTCGTCACTAGTTACCACAGCCACAAAGTCAAAACCCCGCCTATTTCTAAATGTATCTTCGTAAAATCTGATTTGAAATCTAACCTCAACCCTAACCTTAACTACACTGCTAACCTTACGCCGAACCTTAAATTACAAAGCAAACGTTTGTTTTCATTTAATTTTTACGTTATAGCTCATTTTTCACTTTGTGGCTGTGGTAACTCTTAAATTAAGATTAAAAAAAAGGAAACGTTTGATTTCATGAATTTTTACGTTATAGCCAATGTTTCACTTTGTGGCTGTGGTAACTATACCCCAGAGCCATATAGACTTCGGCCGGGGCTGCGTTCAGTATATAAAAACATAATAGAGCGTTCAATTGAACGGAAACACTTGTGTACTGAGGCCCAGTTGAAACATGGGGTTGGGTTGAGCTGAGCTTCTGGCTTCAAAATGCACCTATGCCCTTTAAATACACCAGTCATTACTTCAAGCCAAAACCCAGCACATCCACCGAACGGAGGAAACGTACCTCAAAGTCTGTCCAAGAACATACTAAAACATTTAGGGGAACGTGTGGTTCAGTACACGCCGTTCCGCAACACAGAAAACGTTCAAGTGAACTGAACTTTTAGAACGGCTGCCATAATATTGGTGACATGTTGATACAACATGGAAAACAGAGCAGCGAATTTAACTGACGTTTTTAATTGATTAGCATTTGGGATATATCTGTATCTAAGTCTGTACTGTGTTGTGTCGTCAACAAATAGCATCTCTTTTTTTCACTGGACATATTCATAGGTTTTGAAAATGATCAGAAATAAACAACACAACGCGGAATTATCACTTAGCAACAGCTACGAGAAACTGTCGCTCTGTGAACGTTCAGACAAAAACAGCATTGGCCCAACTCTCTATAGACTAAATATGACTTGTAAATCAAATAAAATGTTATTGGTCACATACACATGGTTAGCAGATGTTAATGAGAGTGTAGCGAAGTGCTTGTGCTTGTAGTAACGACTATGCAGTAAAATCTAACAAGTAATCTAACAAATTCACAACAACTACCTTATACACACAAATATGCACAAATGTATAGGGATGAATAAGAATATGTAAATATAAATATATGGATGAGCGATGGCCGTGAGGCATAGGCAAGATGCAGTAGATGGTGTAGAACACAGTATAAACATATGAGATGATTAGGATGTAGGATATGTAAACATTATTAAAGCGCCATTATTTAAAGTGACTACTGATACCTTTATTAAGCACGTTTATTTAAGTGGCCAGAGCTTTGAGTCTGTATGTTGGCAGCAGTCTCTCTATGTTAGAGGTGGCTGTTTAACAGTCCGATGACCTTGAGATAGAAGCTGTTTTTCAGTCTCTCGGTCCCAGCTTTGATGCACCTGTACTGACCTCGCCTTCTGGATGATAGCGGGGTGAACAGGCAGTGGCTCCAGTGGTTGTTGTCCTTAATGATCTTTTTGGCCTTTGGGTGCTGTGGGTGTCCTGGAGGGCAGGTAGTTTGCCCCTGGTGATGCGTTGTGCAGACCGCATTACTCTCTGGAGAGCCTTGCGGTCGAGGGTGGTGCAATTGCAGCACCAGGCGGTGATACACCAGGCGGTGCATCTGTAAATGTTTGTGAGTGTTTTAGATGACAAGACACATTTCTTCAGCCTCCTGAGGTTGAAGAGGCGCTGTTGCGCCTTCTTCACCAAGCTGTCTGTGTGGGTGGACCATTTCAGTTTGTCCGTGATGTGTACGCTGAGGAACTTCAAACGTTCCACCTTCTCCACTACTGTCCCGTCGATGTGGATGGGGGATGCGCCCTCTGCTGTTTCCTGAAGTCCACGATCATCTCCTTTGTTTTGTTGACTTTGTTAGCAAGAGGTAATTTTCCTGCCACCACTCTCCGAGGGCCCCCACCTCCTTACTGTAGGCTGTCTCGTCGTTGTTGGTAACCAGGCCTACCACTGTAGTATCGTCTGCAAAGCGTGAATGGCCACGCAGTCATGGGTGAACAGGGAGTACAGGAGAGGGCTGAGAATGTAGTCCAGGACCCAGTTGCACAGTGCAGGGTCGAGACCCTGGCTTAATGATGAGTTTGGAGGGTACTATGGTGTTAAATGCTAAGCTGTAGTCAATGAACAGCAGTCTTACATAGGTATTCCTCTTGTCCAGATGGGATAGGGCAATGTGATTGCAATTGCATCCTCAGTGGACCTATTGGGGCGGTAAGCAAATTGGAGTGGGTCTAGGGTATCAGGTAGGGTGGAGGTGATATGGTCTTTGACTAGTCTCTCAAAGCACTTCATGATGACAGAGGTGAGTGCAATGGGGCGATAGTCATTTAGTTCAGTTACCTTAGCTTTCTTGGGAACAGGGACAACGGTAGCCATCTTGAAGCATGTGGGGACAACAGACTGGGATAGGGATTGGTTGAATATGTCCATAAACACACCAGCCAGCTGGTCTGTGCATGCTCTGAGGACGCGGCTAGGGACGCTGTCTTGGCCGTCAGCCTTGCGAGGGTTAACAAGTTTGAAATGTTTTACTCACGTTGGCCACAGAGAAAGAGAGCCAGCATGCTTTGGTAGCTGGCCGTGTCAGTGGCAATGCATTGTGAGCAAGACGTCGGTGTCTGCGACGGGGCTGGTTTTGTTTTTGTAATCTGTGATTGACTGTAGACCCTATCCATACGTATCGTGTATGAGCCGTTGAATTGTGACTACTTTATCTCTATACTGACGCTTTTCTTGTTTGATTGCCTTGCAGAGGGAATAGTTGCACTGTTTGTATTCGGTCGTGGTTCTGGTCACCTTGCCATGATTAAAAGCGATGGTTCGCGCTTTCAGTTTTGCGCGAATGCTGCCATCAATCCATGGTTTCTGATTAGGGTAGGTTTTAATGATCACAGAGGGTACGACATCTCTGATGCACTTGCTAATAAACTCGCTCACCGAGTCAGCGTATACATCAATGTTATTGTCTGAGGTTATCTTGAAGCGTGGAATCCGATTGGTCAGACCAGCGTTGTGTTGACCTGAGCACAGGCGTTTCCTGTTTTAGTTTGTTGCTGGGAGCAACAAAATGGAGTCAGGTTCAGATTTGCTGAAGGCAGGGCGGCGGAGGACTTTAAATGTGTCGCGGAAGTTTGAGTAGCAATGATCCAGAATGCTACCAGATCTTGTCTCGCATTCGATATGCTGATAGAATTTACGAAGTATGGTTCTTAGGTTAGCTTTGTTAAAATCCCCAGCTACAATAAATGCAGCTTTAGGATGTATGGGGGGGGGGGTATACACGACTGTGACTATAATTGAAGAGAATTCTCTTGGAAGATAATGCGTCGACGTTTGATTGGAAGGAATTCTAGGTCAGGGTGAACAAAAGGACTTGAGTTCCTGTATGTTGTTGTGATTACACCATGAGTCATTAATCATAAAGCATACACCCCCAGCCTTCTTCTTACCATGGAGATGTTTGTTTCTGTAGGCGCAATGCGTGAAGAAACCGGGTGGCTTTCCCGATCCTGACAACATATCCCGATCGAGCCATGTTTCCGTGAAACAGAGAATGTTACAGTCTCTGATGTCTCTCTGGAAGGCAACTCGTGCCCTAATTTCGTACATCTTATTATCTAGAGATTGGACATTGGCGAGTAATATGCTCGGAAGCGGTGGATGGTGACCAGTAGGCCGCTCCGACTGCCTCTCCTGCGGTGACCGCATTGTTTTGGGTCGGCCTCTGGGATAAGATGGCATGTCCAGGGTGGAGGTCCGAACAAAGGATCCGCTTCGGGAAAGACGTATTCCTGGTCGAAATGTTGGTAAGTTGCGAGGCTTTTATATACAACAGTTCTTCCCGGCTGTAAGTAATAACACTTGAGATTTTCTGGGCTAACAATGTAAGCAATCATACATAAAAAACAAATAACTGTATTGTTTTCCTGGACCTGAAGCGAGGTGACCATCTCTGTCAGCTCCATCTTGTATACTCTTATTTAGGTTTCCAATGATTATATAGATGAACAATTATTACTATTATTACTAATGTATTACAATCCATAACATGTTTTGAATGTTCTGCCTGCCCTGTCCCTGAGACTGCCTGCCATTTTTGTACCTTACCCAAACCTAACTGAATCATTGACCCTTGCCTGTCCTAACCCTGAGACTGCTTGCCGTTCTGGTCCCTTTATGCCCTCACTAGATTATTGACCCATGCCTGCCTTGACCTGTCATTTCCCTGCCCCTGTTGTTAGGAAGACACTTTTGTTTCTTCAACTCTGTCTGCATCTGGGTTATACCTCAAACATGATAATAGGAACTGGTCATGACTGACCCAGCAGACTCGGACCAACTCCGCAACGCCAACTCCTCCCAAGGAGCCACCATTGGTAGGCACGAGGAGTTGCTTCGTGGGCTTATGGAAGGGTTCCAGACCTTGGCCGAACGCCATGACCATGCGTTGAACACTTTGCTAGAGCAATTCCGCGGCTTGTCTGTCAGGCAGCCTACCACGACGGTAACCTCCCAGCCCCTCAGTAAGTCGGCTATTAGCAGCGCTGCCACCCCTGTCACCCCAGGGTCCCGAGAACCCCGCTTACCTCCTCCTGGAGGGCTACGATGGAGATTCCGGAACCTGCCATGCTTCTCTCTCCCAGTGCTCCCTCGTTTTCGAGCTGCAGCCTTCTTCGTTCCACTCGGAGTGCTTGAGGATAGCGTACATCATTACACTGATGTCCAGAACGGCACTCGCCTGGGCCACAGCTGTGTGGGAGAAATAATCCGCCATCTGCCTCAGTCTGGAGGTGTTCGTGGAGGAAGTTTGGAAGGTGTTTGATTCTCTGTTGTCCGGGCGAGAGGTTGCTCCAGCTACATCAAGACTCCCGTAGTGTGGCAGACTACGCGGTGGATTTCCGCACATTGGCAGCTGAGAGTGCTTGGAACCCGGAAGCGCTGTTCGACACGTTCTTACACGGAGTATCTGAGGAAGTTAAGGATGAGCTTGCAGCTCTACCTGTCCACTAAAAGACCAGGCTCACCGGTAGGTGGGCCATATGGAGAACTTTTCCTCTCCCCTTACTCGCATTCCTTTTCATGCCATGTTGCTTTGGGGAACCAGTCAAAAGCTTTATGGACGCTACCCTGGCTTCCGAGCTGGATATCCCCACTCAGCCCCTCTTCATTCCTATGGACATTAGAGCACTGGACGGGAGCTTGTCGTGGAAATATTGGTTAAAATATTTCTCAGATACTGGAACTCGTAGAGACCTCTCCAGTCTCAGCACTCTGCTTTTATGCAGTTTTGCCCTTACATAACATACATGGTCACTCCTCTCTTTGTAAATGATTAACACCCTTTGGCATTTTGCCACTATTATCTTCCTGTCTCGCTTCTGGCTTGTCCACACCCACTTCGGACTTATTTATTCTCGTCTTAGATTATATTGGTGGCGTCATTATAGTACTATGATTACATGTCTAATGGTTAACTCTATGCTGATTCTGCTCACTACTTCTGGGAGAACAGTATAGGTACTGGAAATTTCCCATAGTACTGGAAATTCTCCAACACTCTCTATTGGCCGGGTCACCCACAATACCACCCCCATCAACCTACATGTGTCAGGGAACCACAGCGAGACTATCCAGTTCCTGCTCATTAAGTCTACTCAGGTTCCCATGGAGCTGGGGTTCTCTTGGCTCCAGCGACACAATCCCCTCATTGACTGGTTTACCGGTGCCATCATGGGCTGGAGCCTGTTATGCTACGCCCACTGCCTGAAGTTTGCGCAGCCTGTTCCGGATCATCTTCCTGGGGCCTCAGATGTCGCTTCAGACCTCTCCGCCGTATCAGGACCTCCGGGAGGGGTTCAGTAAGACACGGGCCACTTTGCTGCCGCCACACCGACCCAATTACTGCGAGATTAATCTTCTCCCAGGCACCACTCTGCCTTCGGGGATGACTGTACTCTCTGTCGGGTCCAGAGACCAAGGCTATGGAGACCTACATTGTGGACTCTCTTGCCGCCGGGTTCATCCTTCCTTCTGCCTCCCCTGCCGGCACAGGGTTCTTCTTTGTGGAGAAGGACCAAACCCTGCGTGCGTGTATCGACTACCGAGGTCTCAATGTCATCACAGTGAAGAACCGCTACCCACTACCTCTCCTCTCCCCTCGAGCTGCTCCAGGGGGCCACTGTGTTCTCCAAGCTGGACCTACGGAACGCCTACCTCCTTGTGTGGATATGGGAGGGGGACGCGTGGAAGATAGCCTTTCTGGGTTACATCATCGCTGCAGGGAGCGTACAGATGGATCCTGGGAAGGTGGGAGCAGTGGTGGATTGGCCCCAGCCCACGTCCAGAGTCCAGCTGCAGCGGTTCCTCCAAATTATATTTCCGCTTTATCCAGGACTACAGCACCCTGGCTTCCTCCCTGTCTGCACTCACCTCTCCCAAGGTTCCGGTCACATGGTCTCTGGCTGCCGATCGGGCGTTCCGGGATCTCAAACACCGCTTCACCACAGCTCCAATGTTGGTTTATCCTGACCCGTCCCGTCAGTTTGTGGTGGAGGCCGATGCTTCTGATGTTGGAGTGGGGGCTGTCCTGTCCCAGTGGTCTGCCCTGGACCTCAAGTTGCATCCCTGCACCTTCTTCTCCCACCGTCTCAAAGCCACGCAGAGGAACTATGATGTGGGGAACCGCGAGCTGCTTGCGGTGAAGATGGCATTGTAGGTGTGGAGGCACTAACTGGAGGGGGCAGAACATCCATTCATCGTGTGGACCAACCACAATATCTCTGCACCGCCAAGCGCCTCAATTCCAGAGAGGCTAGATGGGCCCTACTGTTCACCCGGTTCAGCCGGGATCCAATAACTTCAAGCCAGATGCGCTGTCACGCCGCTATAGCCCTACGACCACTACCCCAGAACCTGAGACCATCCTTTCCACCTCGTGCCTGGCGACGGCACTCAGCTGGGGAATAGGGAAGCAGGTTAAGGAGGCGCTTCGTCCCTAGCCGAATCCCGGGGGTGTCCAGATAACTCTATGTTCTTTCCTGACACTATCTGCTCCACGGTCTTGGAGTGGGCTCACTAATCCAGAATTGCCTGCCACCCAGGCTCCCGTTGGACCCTGGCTTTTGTGTGACAATGCTTTTGGTGGCCCACCATGGTCCCTGACGTCTCCGCATTCTTCGCCGCTTGCATGGTTTGTGCACATAACAAGACTCCTCTGCAAGCTCCGGCTGGTCTCCTCCAACCTCTGCCTGTCCCTCACCCTCACTGGTCCCACATTTTCCTGGACATTGTCATGGGTCTTCCCCCGTCTGATGGCAACACCGACATCCTGACTGTGGTGGATCGCTTTTCCAAAGCCGCCACCATTCCTCTTAACAAGCTACCCTCTGCCAAGGAGACGGCCCAGCTCATAGTGCAACACGTCTTCTGGATCCATGGCCTGCCCGTGGACATGGTCTCTGACCGGGGTCCTCAGTTCTCGTCCCGGTTCTTGAAGGCGTTCTGCACTCTCATTGGGTCATTGGCCAGCCTGTCCTCTGGGTTCCAACCCCAGTCCAACGTCCAGATGGAGTGAGCCAACCAGGACCTTGAGAAAACTCTGCGCTGCCTGGACTCCGCCATTCTAGTGTTCCCTGGGGTATCAGCCCCGCTCTTCCCTGAGCAGGAAGAAGTCGGCATACCTTCTGCCCAGATGTTTATCCTCCGCTGTCGTCATTAGAGGTCGACCGATTAATCGGAAAGGCCGATTAATTAGGGCCGGTTTCAAGTTTTCATAACAATCGGTAATCTGCATTTTTGGACACCGATGGCCGATTTAAAAAAAGTTTTTTTAACCTTTATTTAACTAGGCAAGTCAGTTCAGAACACATTCTTATTTTCCATGATGGCCTAGGAACGGTGGGTTAACTGCCTTATTCAGGGGCAGAATGACAGATTTTTACCATGTCAGCTCGAGGATTCGATCTTGCAACCTTCTGGTTACTAGTCCAACGCTCTAACTACCTGCCTTACATTGCACTCCACGAGGAGCCTGCGTGGCAGGCTGACTACCTGTTTCACGAGTGCAGCAAGAATCCAAGGTAAGTTGCTAGATAGCATTAACTTCTTAGTGATCCCTTCCCGTGCCGGATCGATTTGACAACACCCAGTGGAATAGCAGCGCGCCAAATTAAAAACCAGAAATACTCATAATAATAATTCATAAATCATACAAGTGTTATACATGGGTTTAAATATGAACATCTTGTTAATCCAGCCACAGTGTCAGATTTCAAAAAGGCTTTACGGCGAAAGCAAACCATGCTATTGTCTGAGGATAGCACCCCATCAAACATACACATGAAAATCATAATTCAACGCGCCAGTCACAACACAAAAGTCTAGAAATAACATAAAATGCATGCCTTACCTTTGAAGAGCTTCTTCTATTGGCACTCCAAGATGTCCATTAAACATCACAAATGGTCATTTTGTTCGATAAATTCTGTCGTTATATATCCAAAATGTCCATTTATTTGGCGCGTATGATTCAGAAAATACACATTATCTAATGAGTTACCTGTAAACTTGATACAAATATTTTAAACAACTTTCCTTATCCGAATTTAGGAAAACAAAGTGGAGCGTGCTTTCAGATCGAGCGCCTCAACCACAACAGTACACTACACTCGACCCTCGTTCTGGACAGCCCTACTTCTTCATTTCTCAAAGGAAAAACATCAACCAATTTCTAAAGAGTATTGACATCTAGTGGAAGTGATAGGAACTGCAAGCAACTGACTTAGAATTCTAGATTTCCATTGAAAACCCATTGAAAAGAGAGTGACCTCAGAATTTATTTTCCTGGATGGTTTTCCTCAGGGTTTCTCCTGCCAAATAAGTTCCGTTATACTCACAGACATCATTCAAACAGTTTTAGAAACTCCAGAGTATTTTCTATCCAAATCTACTAATAATGCATATCCTAGCTTCTGGGCCTGAGTAGCAGGCAGTTTACTTTGGGCAACCTTTTCATCCGGACGTGAAAATAGTGCCCCCTAGCCTTAAGAAGTTTTTAAATGATCTTATAAAAAACAATCAACCTTAACATAATCGCTAGTTAACTACACATGGTTGATGATATTACTAGTTTATCTAGCGTGTCCTGCGTGGCATATAATCGATGCGATGCCTGTTCATTTCTCATCGAATCACAGCCTACTTCTCCAAACGGGTGATGATTTAACAAGCGCATTCGCGAAAAAGCACTGTCGTTGCACCAATGTGTACCTAACCATAAACACCAATGCCTTTCTTTAAAATCAATACACAAGTATATATTTTTAAACCTGCATATTTAGTTAATATTGCCTGCTAACATGACTTTCTTTTAACTAGGGAAATTGTGTCACTTATCTTGCATTCCGTGCAAGCAGTCAGGGTATATGCAGCAGTTTGGGCTGCCTGGCTCGTTGCAAACTGTGTGAAGACCATTTATTCCTAACAAAGACCGTAATTAATTTGCCAGAATTGTACATAATTATGACATAACATTGAAAGTTGTACAATGTAACAGCAGTATATAGACTTAGGGATGCCACCCGTTAGATAAAATACGGAACGGCTCCGTATTTCACTGAAAGAATAAACGCTTTGTTTTCGAAATGATAGTTTCCGGATTTGACCATATTAATGACCTAAGGCTCCTTTTCTGTGTGTTATTATGTTATAATTAAGTCTATGATTTGATATTTGATAAAGCAGTCTGACTGAGTGGTGGCAGGCAGCAGCAAGCTCGTAAGCATTCATTCAAACAGCACTTTCGTGCGTTTGCCAGCAGCTCTTCGTGGTGCTTCAAGCATGGAGATGTTTATGACTTCAAGCCTATCAACTCCCGAGATTAGGCTGGTGTAACCGATGTGAAATGGCTAGCTAGTTAGCGGGGTGCACGCTAATAGCGGTTCAATCGGTGACGGCACTCGCTCTGGGATCTTGATGTAATTCTTCCCCTTGCTCTGCAAGGGTCCTGGCATTTGTGGAGCAATGGATAACGATGCTTCGAGGGTGGCTGTTTTTGATGTATTCCTGGTTCGAGCCCAGGTAGCGGCGAGGAGAGGGACGGAAGCTATACTGTTACACTGGCAATACTAAAGTGCCTATAAGAACATCCAATAGTCAAAGGTTGTAACGGCTGTTGGTGGAAGAAGGTGAGGACCAAGGGGCAGCGTGGTACGTGTTCATCTTTTTTATTTGAACTGAGCACTGATTAACAAAACAACAAAGAGAATGACCGAAACCGAAACAGTTCAGTCTGGTGCAAACACAAAAACAGAAAACAACTACCACCAAAACCCAGTGGGAAAAAGCTACCTAAGTATGGTTCTCAATCAGAGACAACGATAGACAGCTGCCTCTGATTGAGAACCACACCTGGCCAAACAACAAAGAAATATAAAACATAGAAAATGAACATAGAATGCCCACCCTAGTCACACCCTGGCCTAACCAAAATAGAGAATAAAAGCCTCTCTATGGCCAGGGCGTGACAAAGGTATATGAAATACAAATGGTATAGGGAGAAATAGTCCTATAATTCCTATAATAACTACAACCTACAACTTCTTACCTGGGAATATTGAAGACTCATGTTAAAAGGAATCACCAGCTTTCATATGTTCTTATGTTCTGAGCAATTAACTTAAACATTAGCTTTTTTACATAGCACATATTGCACTTTTACTTTCTTCCCAAACACTTTGTTTTTGCATTATTTAAACCAAATTGAACATGTTTCATTTGAGGCTAAATTGATTTTATAGATGTATTATATTAAGTTAAAATAAACGTGTTCATTCAGTATTGTTGTAATTGTCATTATTATAAATAAATAAATAAAAATCGTCCGATTAATCGATATCGGCTTATTTTGGTCCTCCAATAATCGATCGGCGTTGAAAAATCATAATCGGTCGACCTCTAGTCGTCATACCTGGAGGAGAACCCGGTCGGCCCTCCTCAAGACCACCTCCAAGTATCAACTACAAGCGGATCGCCACCGGACCCCGGCTCCCCGGTATCGTCTCGGGCAGAAGATATGGCTATCCACCCGGGATCTGCCCCTCCGAGTGGAATCCCGCAAACTCTCCCCCTTGTTTATTGGCCCGTTTCCCATCTCCAAAATTATTATTCCCCTCTGCTGTTCGTCTTCTGTTGCCCCGTACCCTTCGTATACATCCCACCATTCTGGTCCCTTTATGCCCTCACTGCATTATTGACCCCTGCCTGCCTTGACCTGTTGTTTGCCTGCCCCTGTTAGGAATAAACTTTTGTTTCTTCAACTCTGTCTGCATCTGGGTCATACCTCAAATGTGATAGTAGCAGTATGTTTTGAGTATTTTATGTTGTTTCAATACTGTTATATATAATAGGTACAATTATTGGACATGTGTTGAGTAAAAGACCATTACAACCATTTCAATGCATTACATTGTTCTATTGCTAACATTTAACACACAGTTGTTAAAATGAAAAAAAAGGACTCTACAGCCATCAAAATAAGTCAATAACCATGAATAAAGTACGTCCTGTGTTTCACTCTGACTGTCGATTACACACCACCTTGTTCCAGCACATTTATTTCTTAATTAAACTGATAATGAGATTGAGGCCTGGTAACGTTATTTCTGCTTCAGAGCTCTGCTTTAATGAACAGTGGTAGGTAGGTGTGCCAGGAGTTCTTGCCTCTGGGCGTAGGAGTTGTCAAATACTCTGCATGCTACAATGGATAATTTATCTACACCACTGATCTCAATGATTCATTTGTTTATATTCTGAATGGCACCAAAATGTGCAACAGCTTTTGTCTCCATGTTGATTTTGAACAATCTGTGACATTGTCAAGTGTCACGCCCTGACCTTAGAGAGCCGTTTTATTTCTCTATTTGGTTAGGTAAGGGTGTGATGTGGGGTGGACATTCTATGTTCTATTTTCTATGTTTTGTATTTCTTTGTGACAGTAAGGAAAAATCAACAAGGGGATATGCATTATATCGAAAATAATGAACGACGTGGAAGGTGTGTTCCACGCTAGCGGATTAATATGCATTATTTTCCAAAGAACGCATAGAGTCCTGAGTTGATTCTAACTCTTTTATACCATGGCTATAATTTAACACATTTGCCTCTAGAAATGTGTTCATTTACTGGTAGAACTGTGTTCAACATCCACTGAAGTAGCTAGCAAATTTACTAGCTAGTGCTAGTTTAGCTAACCAAATCATCGGTCCTAGCTTGCTATTATGAAAATCAAATTCATGTATACGATTACTGTTTTCAATTAGACTTTTCCTTTCAAAAGCTGCTCAAACATGTAAAAATAAACTATAGCCATTGAATTCTACCGTGCAAATATACTGTGCGTTATTTACGCATTAAGGCCCAAGGGGGTGTGGTATATGGTCAATACATACAATGGCTAAGGGATGTGCTTAGGCACAATGCAACCCCAGAGGTGCCTTATTGCTATTATAAACTGGTTACCAACATAATTAGAACAGTAAAAATATTTTTTTTGTAATACCCAGGGTATACGGTCTGATATACCATGGCTGTCAGCCAATCAGCATTCAGGGCTCGAACCACCCAGTTTGTAAAGATAAATAATGCACGCTCTAGAATGCCCTTCAAGCCAATCAGAAAGGAGCATTCAACAATGCCATGGTATAAAGTATTTTATTTGTCCATAGCACCGGCATAAGAGGGAAAACATTAATGCTGATAAAATGTTTTGCAGGGTGAACAGCCAAGGCTAGCCCAGCAGCCATAAACCATGTCTTAATGTCCCAGTCCAAGGCCATCCTAACCACTATTATTTGAGGGGAGCTTCAAATTTGTTATTTTACCAGGGAAGTTGACTGAGAACACATTCTCATTTTCAGCAACAACCTGCGGAATAGTTACAGGGGAGAGGAGGGGGATGAATGAGCCAATTGTAAACTGGGGATGATTAGGTGACCATGATGGTGTGAAGGACAGCTTGGGAATTTAGCCAGGACACCAGAGTTAACACCCCTACTCTTACAATAAGTGCCATGGGATCTTTAATGACCTCAGAGAGTCAGGACACCCATTTAACATCCCATCCAAAAGACAACACCCTACACAGGGAAGTGTCACTGCCCTGGGGCATTGGGATATATACAATGGGGCAAAAAGTATTTAGTCAGCCACCAATTGTGCAAGTTCTCCCACGTAAAAAGATGAGAGAGGCCTGTAATTTTCATCATAGGTACACTTCAACTATGACAGACAAAATGAGAAAAAAAATCCAGAAAATCACATTGTAGGATTTTTAATGAATTTATTTGCAAATTATGGTGGAAAATAAGTATTAGGTCACCTTTCAAACAAGCAAGATTTCTGGCTCTCACAGACCTGTAACTTCTTCTTTAAGAGGCTTTTTTTGCCCCACTGTAAATATATTTTCAGACCAGAGGAAAGAGTGCCTCCTACTGGCCTTCCAACACCACTTCCAGCAGCATCTGGTCTCCCATCCAGGGACTGACCAGGACCAAACCTACTTGGCTTCAGAAGCAAGCCAGCAATGGGATGCAGGGTGGGATGCTGTTGGCATGTCAGGTGATTTGTCCAAAAGTCATGCTGTCAAAAACCACGTAGTCAGTCATAGGGCAACTGAAGGAGGAAATGCTCCCAAACAAGCATTTATAAGCCTAGAAAAAGGACTTGGTTTTACACCGGGCTCAATATTAATTCAAATCAAATCAAATCAAATTTATTTATATAGCCCTTCGTACATCAGCTGATATCTCAAAGTGCTGTACAGAAACCCAGCCTAAAACCCCAAACAGCAAGCAATGCAGGTGTAGAAGCACGGTGGCTAGGAAAAACTCCCTAGAAAGGCCAATACCTAGGAAGAAACCTAGAGAGGAACCAGGCTATGTGGGGTGGCCAGTCCTCTTCTGGCTGTGCCGGGTGGAGATTATAACAGAACATGGCCAAGATGTTCAAATGTTCATAAATGACCAGCATGATCGAATAATAATAAGGCAGAACAGTTGAAACTAGAGCAGCAGCACAGTCAGGTGGAAGTTGAAACTGGAGCAGCAGCATGGCCAGGTGGACTGGGGACAGCAAGGAGTCATCATGTCAGGTAGTCCTGGGGCATGGTCCTAGGGCTCAGGTCCTCCGAGAGAGAGAAAGAAAGAGAGAAGGAGAGAATTAGAGAACGCACACTTAGATTCACACAGGACACCGAATAGGACAGGAGAAGTACTCCAGATATAACAAACTGACCCCAGCCCCCCGACACATAAACTACTGCAGCATAAATACTGGAGGCTGAGACAGGAGGGGTCAGGAGACACTGTGGCCCCATCCGAGGACACCCCCGGACAGGGCCAAACAGGAAGGATATAACCCCACCCACTTTGCCAAAGCACAGCCCCCACACCACTAGAGGGATATCTTCAACCACCAACTTACCATCCTGAGACAAGGCTGAGTATAGCCCACAAAGATCTCCGCCACGGCACAACCCAAGGGGGGGGGGCGCCAACCCAGACAGGATGACCACAACAGTGAATCAACCCACTCAGGTGACACACCCCCTCCAGGGACGGCATGAGAGAGCCCCAGCAAGCCAGTGACTCAGCCCCTGTAATAGGGTTAGAGGCAGAGAATCCCAGTGGAAATTCAACAAAGTAACTTGTCCATCAGAACACATTAAATCATGTATTATTTTTGATTTTGGTGTATTGACCTATTGATCTGCACTTGCTAGTAAGCTCTGGACAAATCATAGGACTACATGAACCGGCAACCATTTTTAATTTCAATCACAAATTATGGACTGAAATGGCAAAAAAATGAATATTTAGCATAGTTAAAGGATCTGTACTGTGAAGAGGGCTGGGTGTTTAGGGAGGTTAGCTGAGCTGAGCAGAGCTGTGTGTAAAGGCATGTGTCGTGCAGTATCAGCTCCTCACTGATGGAGTTTGGTTGATGCTCTGTGTACTTTTGCCCCACCACCTGGACAGCAAACAACTTACTCTCTGAACACGGGGTGACACTGAGATCTATCACACACTATTGACCCATCCCACACATTCTTTATTTAACCTTTATTTAACTAGGCAAGTCAGATAAGAGCAAATTCTTATTTACAATGACGCCTACCCCGGCCAAACCCAGACAACGCTGGGCCAATTGTGTTGGGACTCCCAATCATGGCCGAATGTGATACAGCCTGAATGATCCTACCGGTGGATAATTATTACCAGCTTCAGGTAGGAACATTTTCTCTCCCCAATCTGGTTCAATAAAACATCCTATAAGTGATGTGTTTTTCTTATATTTCATTTTGTTGCATGACATCAAGGGTAATCAGCATGTTTTTACTAATAATTTGTTACCACAGCCAAAACTCAGTGTCAATCGTTTGCCTGCCGACAGAACTTAGCACCCCTGAACAGAGTGTTGGCAGTCAATCTCTTTTGTGTTCACATAGCAAAGACCTTGAAGCCGTCAGCCACTGCCTTGTTAAAATACTCCAAACCAGAAGGTGGCAGTAGCGTTGTTTGGGAATGCATGTCCATGTGTGTTGCTTATGTAGCAGTATAACTTTAGACCGTCCCCTCGCCCATACCCGGGTGCAAACCAGGGACCCTCTGCACACATCAACAACAGTCACCCTCGAAGCATCGTTACCCATCGCTCCACAAAAGCCGCGGACCTTGCAGAGCAAGGGGAATACTACTTCAAGGTCTCAGAGCAAGTGACGTCACCGATTGAAACGCTATTTAGTGTGAACACCGCTAACTAGCTAGCCATTTCACATCCGTTACACTTAGCTTTAGTTTATGGTCTAGATTCCAATGTTAGCTAGCCCTAGCTGCTAATGTGCTATTTTGTAGAATTCCCTTGTTGATAAATCAAATCACACACACATGGTTAGCAGATGCTAATGTGAGTGTAGCGAAATGCTTGTGCTTCTAGTTCTGACAGTGCAGTAATATCTAACAAGTAATCTAACAATTCCCCAACACAGACAATACACACAAATCTAAAGGGGTGAATGAGAATATGAACATGAAAGTATATGGATGAGCGATGGCCGAGCGGCATAGGCAAGGTGCAGTAAATGGTATAAAAAACAGTATGTACATTTGATATGAGTAATGTAAGATATGTAAACAGTATTAAATGGGCATTATTTAAAGTGGTATTGTTTAAAGTGACGAGTGATCCATTTATTAAAGTGGCCAGTGATTGGGTCTCAATTTAGCCAGCAGCCTCTCTGAGTTAGTGACGGCTGTTTAGCAGTCTGATGGCCTTGAGACAGAAGCTGTTTTTCAATCTCTCGGTCCCTGCTTTGATGCACCTGTGCTGACCTCGCCACCTGTACTGACTACTAGCCATATGGCCATAGCTGGATAACTACCTAGCAAGACTACGAAGAAACAATTAAAACCACTCTCTATAATCCCATACGGCCAGTGCCAGCCCATAGCCAAATGTTTAGCTAGCCAAGTTTAACATATTTGCTAACTAGCACAACTTAGCTAGCTAGCTAAGAACATTGCACTAACGTGGCAGCTAACACAAGCAGCTGTTTAATGGACACTAATCCATTGTGATTTAATTATAATGTCAATACTAGCTACAGTGGTTAGCTAGCTTGGAGGAATTATTTAGTGTTGTGTATCTGTGCACTTAGCTACAATAACCAGTCTTAGTCTCCGGCAGGGTTCTGTCCACAATAACCAGTCTGTCTCCAGAAGGGTTCTGTCCACAATAACCAGACTGTTTCCAGAAGGGTTCTGTCCACAATAACCAGACTGTCTCCAGAAGGGTTCTGTCCACAATAACCAGTCTGTCTCCAGCAGGGTTCTGTTCACAAAAAACAGTCTGTCTCCAGCAGGGTTCTGTCCACAATAACCAGTCTGTCTCCAGCAGGGTTCTGTCCACAATAACCAGTCTGTCTCCAGCAGGGTTCTGTCCACAATAACCAGTCTGTCTCCAGCAGAATTCTGTTCACAATAACCAGTCTGTCTCCAGCAGAATTCTGTCCACAATAACCAGTCTGTCTCCAGCAGAGTCCGGCACCCCTACCTACATAAAACATATGACAAAACTCCTCTAGATGGAGCTCTTGCCCATGAAAAGTAAGGACTTGTGGCTGGAGTATTAACACAGGCTTGAAGACGCACTATGTAAAGGTATGCTTTTCATGCCAACAAACAGTTGGCCGCCATCAAAAACAATAATGGATTCATTTAAGCATCTCATAAGATGTTAATATTTTACCTTTATTTAACTAAGGCAAGTCAGTTAAGAACAAGTTCTTATTTACAATGACGGCCTAGACCAGACGATGCTAGGCCAATTGTCCCCCTGTCCTATGGGACTCCCTATCACAGCCGGTTGTGATACAGCCTGGATTCGAACCAGGGTGTTTGTAGTAATGCCTCAAGATGCAGTGCCACTCAGGAGCCCCTACATAATAGTAACCTAATAGGATCTTAGATAAGGTCAATCTTTTTTTCAGAATCAATTGACATTTCATTAGTTAAACTTATACTGGAAATGTTACAGAATGTGGCTTTAACCCAAAACAATATTCCTGGTTGTTTAATTATTTGCCCTTTATTAATTCTTAAAATTCACCTTAAAACTGAAAACAGAATAGGCTGTATGTTGACCACTTCACTCCATGCTTCCCAGTATTCAGGTCATGATCTGGATGGGAAGAGCGGTCACACTCATCACCTGTCTGTCTGTCTGTCTGGTCTGTCTGTCTGTCTGTCTGTCTGTCTGTCTGTCTGTCTGCCTGTCTGTCGCTACACTGTCTGTCTGTCTGTCTGTCTGTCTGTCTGTCTGTCTGTCTGTCTGTCTGTCTGTCTGTCTGTCTGTCTGTCTGTCTGTCTGTCTGTCTGTCTGTCTGTCTGTCTGTCTGTCTGTCTGGTCTGTCTGTCACAGCAGAAGCAGAGGACGCATTTTGACCTTGTCCTGTGAAATCGCAGCAGTGGTTCCGAGAGGGAAGCCTGCTATAAAGCATGGTCAACCTGGCTTTGGGCAGATGGAGATGGGCAAGTGGAAACTGTGAGGAAATGGAGCATCAGAGCAGGGAAAGCAGGGAGTGAATTTAGTCACCGTCTACCACCCCTTCACATGCGATTACAAAGCCAAGCCCGCACGTCAGTGTTGACCACAATCTCTCTCCCAGGAATTTAGGAAAATAACAATTCCTAGCATCTGTTTCCTGTCCTATGCATGGAGGAAATGGGTGTAAATCACACCAAATAAAAATAGAATCAGCTTATTGGGATCTAAGGGTAGCAATTGTGGCTTTGTTTTTTGGGCCTATGTGTGTGTGTTCGTTTGTGTGTGTGTGTGTGTGTGTGATGTGAATATGTGAGTGATCTGCTCTAAAATGTTGGCCTACCTGGCTGTGAGCTACTGACGAGCGACGAGCTACAGACAATTAGACAACCTTTCATGGTTTTATTTAAAGTGCCTCGTATGAAGGCATCATAAAGCATTCACATAGGCATCATAAAGCATTCATATAGGCTTTATAAACATTCATATAGGCTTTATAAACATTCATATAGGCTTTATAAGCATTCATATAGGCTTTATAAGCATTCATGTTTTATAAACATTCATATAGGCTTTATAAACATTCATATAGGCTTTATAAACATTCATATAGGATTTATAAACATTCATATAGGCTTTATAAACATTCATATAGGCTTTATAAACATTCATATAGGCTTTATAAACATTCATATAGGCTTTATAAACATTCATATAGGCTTTATAAGCATTCATGTAGGTGTCATAAAGAATTCATATAAGCTTTATAAGCATTCATATAGGCTTTATAAACATTCATATAGGCTTTATAAACATTCATATAGGCTTTATAAACATTCATATAGGCTTTATAAGCATTCATATAGGTGTCATAAAGAATTCATATAAGCTTTATAAACCATTCACATAGGCTTCATAAAGCATTCATTTAAGCGTTATAAGCACTGCATTAATGGGTCACAAATCATCTATAAGCGTATTTCATGCTCTATAAATGTTTAATAAATGTGAACAAATAAATGGTTGGCTATTTCCTAATTAGGAGAACAATACAATGCAGCTTTTCACACCGTATAATTGTATGACTTCTTTAGTCCAGGGTTAGAGCCTATTTAGTCTAGGGTTAGAGCCACTTTAATCCAGGGTTAGAGCCTATTTAGTCTAGGGTTAGAGCCACTTTAATCCAGGGTTAGAGACACTTTAGTCCAGGGTTAGAGCCTATTTAGTCTAGGGTTAGAGCCACTTTAATCCAGGGTTAGAGCCTATTTAGTCCAGGGGTAGAGCCTCTTTAGTCCAGGGTTAAAGCCTCTTTAATCCAGGGTTAGAGCCACTTTAGTCCAGGGTTAGAGCCTCTTTAGTCCAGGGTTAGAGCCTATTTAGTCCAGGGTTAGAGCCTCTTTAATCCAGGGTTAGAGCTTCTTTAATCCAGGGTTAGAGCCTCTTTAATCCAGGGTTAGAGCCTCTTTAATCCAGGGTTAGAGACTCTGTAGTCCAGGGTTAGAGCCTATTTAGTCCAGGGTTAGAGACACTTTAGTCCAGGGTTAGAGCCTATTTAGTCCAGGGTTAGAGCCCCTTTAGTCCAGGGTTAGAGACACTTTAGTCCAGGGTTAGAGCCTCTTTAGTCCAGGGTTAGAGCCTCTTTAATTCAGGGTTAGAGCCTCTTTAATCCAGGGTTAGAGACTCTGTAGTCCAGGGTTAGAGCCTATTTAGTCCAGGGTTAGAGACACTTTAGTCCAGGGTTAGAGCCTATTTAGTCCAGGGTTAGAGCCCCTTTAGTCCAGGGTTAGAGACACTTTAGTCCAGGGTTAGAGCCTCTTTAGTCCAGGGTTAGAGCCTCTTTTGTGCAGGGCTAAGTAACATTTCCCACAATTGGCAGACAGATTTGTTGACTGAATCACATTACTCATTGATAAAATGCCTTTGGAAGTTTATGGAAAGTCAGATCACTGTACAATCTTCATACAAGATACTCATAAACAGCTCAGCATCGTACCCTCACCAAGACCAGACACTAAAGACTGAGACTCATATCAATGGTTTAACCAGAGCCATTGGGATCCACATGCACACTTCATGTTTATAGGTCTGCATAAAGTATTCAAAATAAGAGAATTGCTCTTTTGGGTCAGTTCGTTCTCTTGCTATGGCAAAAACTGCTTCCACACTCCATGTCTGTACTTTGTAAAATACCATTTATTCATCATGGAATATGTCCTAATTACTGTCCCAAGTTGTCTACGAAAAGCAGAAGTATTACTCTAATCAGCCAGTAATAGTCTCCCTTTACCGTCTGCTCCAAACAGGCTGTATATCAGTAACAGAATGTCTCCCTTTACCTTCTGCTCCAAACAGGCTGTATATCAGTCACAGCATGTCTCCCTTTACCGTCTGCTCCAAACAGGCTGTATATCAGTCACAGAATGTCTCCCTTTACCTTCTGCTCCAAACAGGCTGTATATCAGTCACAGCATGTCTCCCTTTACCGTCTGCTCCAAACAGGCTGTATATCAGTCACAGAATGTCTCCCTTTACCGCCTGCTCCAAACAGGCTGTATATCAGTCACGGAATGTCTCCATTTACCGTCTGCTCCAAACAGGCTGTATATCAGTCACAGAATGTCTCCATTTACCGTCTACTCCAAACAGGCTGTATATCAGTCACAGAATGTCTCCCTTTACCGCCTGCTCCAAACAGGCTGTATATCAGTCACAGAATGTCTCCCTTTACCGTCTACTCCAAACAGGCTGTATATCAGTCACAGAATGTCTCCCTTTACCGCCTGCTCCAAACAGGCTGTATATCAGTCACAGAATGTCTCCCTTTACCGTCTACTCCAAACAGGCTGTATATCAGTCACAGAATGTCTCCCTTTACCGTCTGCTCCAAACAGGCTGTATATCAGACACAGCATGTCTCCCTTTACCGCCTGCTCCAAACAGGCTGTATATCAGTCACAGAATGTCTCCCTTTACCGTCTACTCCAAACAGGCTGTATATCAGTCACAGAATGTCTCCCTTTACCGTCTACTCCAAACAGGCTGTATATATCAGTCACAGAATGTCTCCATTTACCGTCTGCTCCAAACAGGCTGTATATCAGTCACAGAATGTCTCCATTTACCGTCTGCTCCAAACAGGCTGTATATCAGTCACAGAATGTCTCCCTTTACCGTCTACTCCAAACAGGCTGTATATCAGTCACAGAATGTCTCCATTTACCATCTGCTCCAAACAGGCTGTATGTCAGTCACAGTATGTTTTATTACTTTGGAGTTTAGGGTTTCTGAAATGATTTGCTTGTGTTATGCAAATCCAATGTTCATTATTCGTTTACCACTTTGTATGACAAAGCGTATTGTTTTTCTCTCTCACTGCTTTATGTCTCATAAAAGGACATGCACCATCGAAGGATTTGGAAGACAAAGCAATTTACCTTTATTTTCCTCATAAAGCAATGCTCTTATGCATGGACTGACCAAGGAGTAGCAATGGTGGGGAGTTCCTCCAGCATGAAATCAATTGGCTCGATTTGATTTGCAGTATTGAATGATCCGTATAGACTGATACATGGTTCCCTCCATATCATGTATTGATAGAGTCAAGATGACCGTGCTGAAGCCTTCTCAATGAGCTCCAGGTCAAGGCTGGACTCTGACCAATGAGCTGCAGGTCAAGGCTGGACTCTGACCAATGAGCTGCAGGTTAAGGCTGGACTCTGACCAATGGGCTGCAGGTCAAGGCTGGACTCTGACCAATGAGCTCCAGGTCAAGGCTGGACTCTGACCAATGGGCTGCAGGTCAAGGCTGGACTCTGACCAATGAGCTCCAGGTCAAGGCTGGACTCTGACCAATGGGCTGCAGGTCAAGGCTGGACTCTGACCAATGAGCTCCAGGTCAAGGCTGGACTCTGACAAATGAGCTCCAGGTCAAGGCTGGACTCTGACCAATGAGCTCCAGGTCAAGGCTGGACTCTGACCAATGAGCTCCAGGTCAAGGCTGGACTCTGACCAATGATCTCCAGGTCAAGGCTGGACTCGGACCAATGAGCTCCAGGTCAAGGCTGGACTCGGACCAATGAGCTCCAGGTCAAGGCTGGACTCTGACCAATGAGCTCCATGTCAAGGCTGGACTCTGACCAATGAGCTCCAGGTCAAGGCTGGAGTCTGACCATTTTTCTCTCCTTTGTCAATATGGACGGATAACGGCAGGCGTCTTCACAGAGCTCTCTGGGTGCAATAAAGGAGTTTGGGTCGTTCGCTCTGTTCAGTTTGTCAGCGACAACACATGATAACTCTTCTTAAGGGTGTAAAGCAGAGGACTTCAGCTACAGGAGGAAAGAGGTACTGTTGTTATTGCTTTAATCTGACCAAGAAGGTGCTACATTAAACAGGAGGAAAAGAGGAACAGTCAAGACGGCGGCCATTTTAAAGTGTGTTTTTTTCCTCTCTCGATGAGAAGTAGAAGGTGAAGAAGTGATGACATTAGGAAACAGTGGAATGGGTGGGCTAATGATGTAGGAGTGGGGAAGCAAATGAAACCTTATTTACAGCACCTAAGTGACGGAGGAGAGGACTGCTGCACCGTCTCCCTCTGCCTCTAATTGACTGTCTGCTGCAGGAGAAACATAGACTCTCACCCCTTACTGCCTCACTATACCCTGAGAAGTAATTACAAACACTGCTCATTCTCTTAATTATGTGTTAAAGCTGCATTTAAAGTTGATTCGTTTTGACTAATTGGGATTTATGTCATAAAATAAAGATGAAATGCACTGGTAATTACAATGTGGTGTTATTTTGAGGTGTATTCTACAGTATATACATAATGTGGTCTGCCCTGCACAGCTTCAGGCAGCTCTAAGGCAGTTGTGTGTGTGGTCCATTCATTTAATTTCCCTTCTTCCTGGGCGAGAGTGGGTAGGGGTGGAGGAGGGGAGCAGGAGGAGGAGGAGAGGAGGAGGAGGAGAGGAGGAGGAGAGGAGGAGGGGAGGTGTTGCCTGTGTCTCCAGGGAGAGGAGGAGGAGAGGAGAAGGGGAGGAGAAGGGGAGGAGGAGAGGAGGAGGGAAGGGAAGGAGGGGAGGAGGAGGAGAGGAGGAGGAGGAGGAGGAGGAGGGGAGCAGGAGTAGAGGAGGAGAGGAGGAGGAGGGGAGGTGTTGCCTGTGTCTCCAGGGAGAGGAGGACTACACCTGCCCACCGCTTGCCCGGGATGATGGATCGATTAAGCAGGACCTGACTCAACATCTCAATAGCGCTACCTGGGATCAGAGAGCAGAGGACCTGATTAAAACCCACTTACAGTGCCTTGCGAAAGTATTCGGCCCCTTTGAACTTTGGGACCTTCTGCCACATTTCAGGCTTCAAACATAAAGATATAAAACTGTATTTTTTCGTGAAGAATCAACAACAAGTGGGACACAATCATGAAGTGGAACGACATTTATTGGATATTTCAAACTTTTTTAACAAATCAAAAACTGAAAAATTGGGCGTGCAAAATTATTCAGCCCCCTTAAGTTAATACTTTGTAGCGCCACCTTTTGCTGCGATTACAGCTGTAAGTCGCTTGGGGTATGTCTCTATCAGTTTTGCACATTGAGAGACTGAAATATTTTCCCATTTCTCCTTGCAAAACAGCTAGAGCTCAGTGAGGTTGGATGGAGAGCATTTGTGAACAGCAGTTTTCAGTTCTTTCCACAGATTCTCGATTGGATTCAGGTCTGGACTTTGACTTGGCCATTGTAACACCTGGATATGTTTATTTTTGAACCATTCCATTGTAGATTTTGCTTTATGTTTTGGATCATTGTCTTGTTGGAAGACAAATCTCCGTCCCAGTCTCAGGTCTTTTGCAGACTCCATCAGGTTTTCTTCCAGAATGGTCCTGTATTTGGCTCCATCCATCTTCCCATCAATTTTAACCATCTTCCCCGTCCCTGCTGAAGAAAAGCAGGCCCAAACCATGATGATGCCACCACCATGTTTGCCAGTGGGGATGGTGTGTTCAGGGTGATGAGCTGTGTTGCTTTTACGCCAAACATAACGTTTTGCATTGTTGCCAAAAAGTTCAATTTTGGTTTAATCTGACCAGAGCACCTTCTTCCACATGTTTGGTGTGTCTCCCAGGTGGCTTGTGGCAAACTTTAAACAACACTTTTTATGGATATCTTTAAGAAATGGCTTTCTTCTTGCCACTCTTCCATAAAGGCCAGATTTGTGCAATATATGACTGATTGTTGTCCTATGGACAGAGTCTCCCACCTCAGTTGTAGATCTCTGCAGTTCATCCAGAGTGATCATGGGCCTCTTGGCTGCATCTCTGATCAGTCTTCTCCTTGTATGAGCTGAAAGTTTAGAGGGACGGCCAGGTCTTGGTAGATTTGCAGTGGTCTGATACTCCTTCCATTTCAATATTATCGCTTGCACAGTGCTCCTTGGGATGTTTAAAGCTTGGGAAATCTTTTTGTATCCAAATCCGGCTTTAAACTTCTTCACAACAGTATCTCGGACCTGCCTGGTGTGTTCCTTGTTCTTCATGATGCTCTCTGCGCTTTTAACGGACCTCTGAGACTATCACAGTGCAGGTGCATTTATACGGAGACTTTATTACACACAGGTGGATTGTATTTATCATCATTAGTCATTTAGGTCAACATTGGATCATTCAGAGATCCTCACTGAACTTCAGGAGAGAGTTTGCTGCACTGAAAGTAAAGGGGCTGAATAATTTTGCACGCCCAATTTTTCGGTTTTTGATATGTTAAAAAAGTTTGAAATATCCAATAAATGTAGTTCCACTTCATGATTGTGTCCCACTTGTTGTTGATTCTTCACAAAAAAATACAGTTTTATATCTTTATGTTTGAAGCCTGAAATGTGGCAAAAGGTCGCAAAGTTCAAGGGGGCCGAATATTTTCGCAAGGCACTGTACATCACACAAACAATAACACACGTCTTTTCTTGGAGAGCCCGGCCTCTTTTTCCCTCCCCTGGTGCTCTAGAATCCTTGAGAATGACGGCAAGAGGAGAGGGACAATTTATTGGATGAAAAGCAACAGCCAAACATCAATGGACACAATGTCTAATGGCACCGCTTGGACACAATGAACAGTATCTACATCAGAATGGACCAGCTGAAGAAGGAGCTGCTCACCTGGCCATCACCCCCCCCCCCAGAAGCATTGCTGGCTTACAGCATTAATTCACTGCTATCTTTAATGCGTATCCTTTCTGTGTGTTGAAATAAGAACATCGGCTTCACCCAATAATCTACGATGTCCATGGTTACTCCGGAAGAGTATCACATGCCCAATGTGACCCAATAATCTACGGTGTCCATGGTTACTCCGGAAGAGTATCACATGCCCAATGTGACCCAATAATCTACGGTGTCCATGGTTACTCCGGAAGAGAATCACATGCCCAATGTGACCCAATAATCTACAGTGTCCATGGTTATTCTGGAAGAGTATCACATGCCCAATGTGACCCAATAATCTACGGTGTCCATGGTTACTCCGGGAAGAATATCACATGCCCAATGTGACCCAATAATCTACAGTGTCCATGGTTACTCCGGGAAGAGTATCACATGCCCAATGTGACCCAATAATCTACGGTGTCCATGGTTACTCCGGAAGAGTATCACATGCCCAATGTGACCCAATAGCCAAAGCTACTGTTGAATATCTACCAAAGTCAACATTCCAGTCTTGCACCCTCTTTCTCCAGACACTGAAATGATTAAGCGATAGAGATCAAGTGGTGAACTATGACATAGTGTTTTGGTCCTATTTTATATCTGTTATTATTTCAGCAGTTTTATTTGACTAATGTCCACTAGCAGTCATAAACTTCTCTGTTACACAATTATAAAGTGCATAATCTGCTAAAATCCTATTCAAGAAATGACTGCTACATGGACATCAAAGTCCCCCAAAAGGATGGTAAATAGCGACCTGTTATTCATTAGAAAAATGTTTCCAAATGTTTGATGACTTGTGCAGAGAAGTGGCCTCAGAAGGAGAAATCACCTGAACGTTATCTCACTTTGATCTCTCATCAAGGAGAACACCTGTATTTTCAATGAACAGGGATACAAAATACTGCAGCTAACTGTAGGAAATGGGCAGCACGATCTCAGGGCTTTCTCCTTTTATGCAAATAGTGCATTAGATTTTTTTATGCTTGCCAAATCTTATTTTCAGTATGTCCAATGTATTTACAAAATAGGTATTTCTTCACCAATTCTTTTTCAGAAAGGATTAACAGTCTTTGACATCAAGTGGGATACCATTCGTATTAATGGATTTATGGGCTATGAGCCCCAAAAGTACAATTATCGACCGAAATTAGATATCTGATGTAACATTGCTCCTCTTTACGTTTTGGTAATTTACTAAGGAAGAAGTTTATTGTAAAAACATAGTTCATACCTGTAGTAAACGGATCAGCTAAAATGTACTCTTCAAGTAGTGCAATACTTCAAAATGTCCTTGGAGGGAGACAAGAGAAGGAAGTCAAAGCAGATCAAACATCCCTCTCTCTCTGTCTCTCTCTGTCTCTCTCTGTCTCTCTGTCTCCCTCTTTGTCTCTCTCTCTCTATCTCTTTGTCTCTCTCTCTGTCTCGCTCTCTCTCTCTGTCTCTCTCTGTCTCTCTCTCTCTCTCTCTCTCTCTCTCTCTCTCTCTCTCTCTCTCTCTCTCTCTCTCTCTGTCTCCCTCTTTGTCTCTCTCTCTATCTCTTTGTCTCTCTCTCTCCATCACTCTCTATCCATCTGTCAATACGGGCAAAACCCTGACATTACATGCAAAACAAAAGTGATAGAAGACAATTATGTCAGTTCACAGAAAGAAAAAAGCAAGGACTTAAATATTCACATTGTATTGTCTGCTTGTTTGCTGTTACTTTTATGTGCTATATACTGTATCAATAGTCATACACATACACACTCTGTATCCCATATAGCAAACAAAAGCAGCCCGTAGAAATTAAATTAGATGAAAGTCAGGCTACATTATATTTTTGGGTGTTGGTTAGCCTTTGATCATGACTCTGAGTTTACATTACATTACACATCAGAGTCATTGGACAAAGGCATCTTCTGTTGGGGGGAGTTTTGTGTTAAGAGGCCAATGCTCGGTCTGAACATTATAACGCATCGCTTTTGGAAGCATAAGGACCATATCTTTCTGGGGCGGCAGGTGGATTTATGGCTGTTGGGCTAGTAACCGGAATGTTGCTGGATCGAATCACCGAGCTGACAAGGTATACATCTGTTGTTCAAGGAACAAGGAAGTTACCCACTGTTCCCTGGTAGGCCATCACTGTAAGGAAGAAGTTGTTATTAACTAACTTGCCTATTTAAAAAAAATGTGCTATCTAGTATGCTCTGAACACCTGTTCTAATTAGCTATCTAGCATGCTCTGAACACCTGTGCTAATTAGCTATCTAGCATGCTCTGAATACCTGTGCTAATTAGCTATCTAGCATGCTCTGAACACCTGTTCTAATTAGCTATCTAGCATGCTCTGAACACCTGTGCTAATTAGCTATCTAGCATGCTCTGAATACCTGTGCTAATTAGCTATCTAGCATGCTCTGAACACCTGTTCTAATTAGCTATCTAGCATGCTCTGAACACCTGTGCTAATTAGCTATCTAGCATGCTCTGAACACCTGTGCTAATTAGCTATCTAGCATGCTCTGAACACCTGTGCTAATTAGCTATCTAGCATGCTCTGAACACCTGTGCTAATTAGCTATCTAGCATGCTCTGAACACCTGTTCTAATTAGCTATCTAGCATGCTCTGAACACCTGTGCTAATTAGCTAGCTAGCATGCTCTGAACACCTGTGCTAATTAGCTATCTAGCATGCTCTGAACACCTGTGCTAATTAGCTATCTAGCATGCTCTGAACACCTGTGCTAATTAGCTATCTAGCATGCTCTGAACACCTGTGCTAATTAGCTATCTAGCATGCTCTGAACACCTGTGCTAATTAGCTATCTAGCATGCTCTGAACACCTGTGCTAATTAGCTATCTAGCATGCTCCAAACACCTATGTGTAATGGAAGAAGCACTCCAGGAACTTGTTGTCACTGAAAAATACAGTCAGCTGATTAAGCCGGTTAAAATAATGTCCAGTAAGTGTATATTTTGCAATTGTGGAATTATTTAGATGTGATATGAAAGTAAAGGATTTTATGTTCCTAGAACCGTATCGCAATTGAGAATCTATTCATATTTAGATGGGAGTATTTGTCTGTTTTGGCTGCCAGAGCTTCCTCTAAAGGACTTTAAGGAGTAATGTTAGGTTCTTTAAGAGAACATCTTGGGCTACATGTTGATAGCACACTACACATTTCTTCGAGTTAGAATTAAGGTAACATGTAATCCTCTGCAGCTAATAAATTATAGTCTCTCTCATTTACCATTTCAATTGATTCCCTTTTAATTCCATCACACAGCAAACGGAGCCAATTTTAAATGTTTCAATGCGAATGTACATGCAAGCCTATGAACATACAACACACAAGAACCATGTCATTCCTTATATATATATATATAAGGAAGACATATCAAAGGAATATCTTTTGATTAAGTGCTGTGACAGTCTACAGCTGATTGCAGTTCTGTGTAGGCAGTAGTGGCAGCGGGTCTGTAACGAGCACCAAGCCCAAACATCGGCCCATGTGCACCGGCCGCCGTGTCCCGAGCGCTGTCCTGCACAGGCATACACCTAGGGGTGCCAAAATGTCCCCCCTCTCCCCAATACACACACATTGTCCCCCCTACCTAAAGCAGAGTGTCATGGCCCTTTTTGTGTGACAGCTCTGGGCTGTGCTGACAGATTTAGAGGATGTTGTGGACTGTGCTGACAGATTTAGAGGATGTTGTGGACTGTGCTGGACAGAAGCTGGCCTATGGCAGATACATGTGACACATACCGTCCAGTGGTGGTGCAGAGTGATGACATCCTCTGTTTAATGAGCAGAGTTAACGTCCCACGCTTTACCGTCACACAGAGGGCTGAAACCTGCCTGCCAACCATGCTTCCCCCCCCAATATGGGAAGTACTACCTAATGACTTGAACGCCCAGGACTAATTCAGTACCCCCCCGACACACCAACCTAACTCCTACGGGGTGGGAGGGGATAACCTGAAATAACTGGCACAAGTTCATCTGTCCATGGCCATCTTTAGTGAGCATGCTAGATCTGAAGTGAATAGTTCAAGAGTAAGGAGACATCAGGCGGGTTCCCAGACGAACCCCAGACATCCCCTTGTTCCTCCCCTGCCCTCCCTGGCCTTACTCTGCCACATTCCTGTGGCAGCTCTGTGTCAGTGCCCCCCCCCCCTCCCCTCCAGGCTGCCCCTTAGCTCTGATTTGTTGAGCGCTGGAGTCAAAGGGGAACACTTTGTAGATGGTGTGCTTACCTGTTTCCCTGCAATATGTGACGCTCTGGACTAGCTCAGATTGACAAACACGGAGTTCTGTTGTTGATTGCACGCACGCTGCAACCTGGACTCAGGGGTCAACGTAACATTGTAATCTTAAATCCGGGACACTCCAATAGTAGTAGTATGATATGTTACTTTCCCGTGGGCTGACTTAGCGATTTGGAGACCCAAGGCAGAGGCCAGACAAGTAATTTCACGAGACAAATGTGCCATGAACACAACCAGTCGTGATGTTTTCATCTGATTATCAAACAAATCAATTAAAAAAGTAGGTTACCATCGCACGTTCATCCAAAAATAATTCCAGCATCCGAACAGTGCACTGTGCAGCCACCAACTTTCCTTCAATTCGTAAGTGTCTGAAACTATCTCACTGGAGAAAGCATCTGAGCAAAACAGCGCCCCTCTGTCTTACTCTATGTAGCCCATGTGTCTGAGATTGTCTGGACAAAAAGAGTATGACATATTAGCCCGTAGAAACGCATTGAATAACATGTTCAGACATGTAAAAACAGACAGTAAAATAAAAATTGGCGAAAGGAAGTGTGTTTTAAAATGTCTGTCCTAAATCTGAGAGATATAAGAAAGCTAAGTATTAGCATCTTCTGCCCAATGCTAAGTCCTCCAGTGACGTCCCTTAAGGCATGTGAGAAACAAGTAAACAACAAACACTAAATCCCATTCCTCTGATCTCCAAAGGAACTGTTTCCAGGCAGGATAGTAAAAAGCAGCTGGTGCAGTGAGAGGGAAGCCATGGCCACTTCCTTTGTAGATGCAGTGTGTGGCGTTTGACAGCAGCTGTAATGTCATTCTGTTTTACAGCTTAAATGAATAGAGGATAATTGCTGACTAGTTTTTTTTACCTTTTAAATTATCCTGCAGCGGGGGGCTGGTGTGGAAATTAAGTTGATAATTTTGAACCTCTCATTGTTTTAGGGAAGGAAAGATGCTAACTGTCTTCCTTATATAAATGAATCCTTGCAAATTTGAGATTCCCCCCCCCCATTACAATGAAGGTGAAGCCTTCAAATCAAATGTTATTTTGTCACATGCTTCGTACACAACAGGCGTAGACTAACAGTGAAATGCTTACTTACGGGTCCTTTTCCAACAATAATGACACAAGGAATAAATACACGGTGTATAACGAATGACAATAACGAGTTAAAATAACATGGCTATATACAGGAAGTACCAGTACCGAGTCGATGTGCGTGTAGGTATATGTAGTGTGTGTGTGTGTGTGTTGGGGTGTCAGTGTAAGTATGTGTGAGTGTGTGTGTGCATAGACTCAGTGCAAGAGAGTTAGCGCAAAAAAGGCACAAGGCAGGTAGTCCGGGTAGCCATTTGATTAGCTGTTTAGCAGTCTTGTTTAGCAGTCTTATGGCTTTGGGGTAGAAGCTGTTCAGGGTCCTGTTGGTTCCAGACATGGTGCGCTGGTACTGCTTGCCGTGTGGTAGCAGAGAGAACAGTCTATGGCTTGGGTGGCTGGAGTCTATGACAATTGTTTGGGCCTTTCTCTGACACTCCCTTGTATGGAGATCCTGGATGGCAGGGAGCACGGCCCCAGTGATGTACTGGGCCGTGCTCATCACTCTCTGTAGCGCCAGGCAGTCGGGTGCCTTGCAACTGCTGTACCAAGCAGTGATGTAGCCAGTCAGGATTCTCTCAATGGTGCTGGTGTATAACTTTATGAGGTCAATGCCAAATCTTTTCAGCCTCCTGAGGGGGAAGAGGCATTGTTGTGCCCTCTTCACAACTGTGTGGGTGTGTGTTCACCATGTTAATTCTTCAGGGATGTGAACACTGAAGGAACATGAAGCTCTCTACCTGCTCCACTACATCGATGTGGATGGAGGCGTGCTCGCACCTCCGTTTCATGTAGTCCACAATCAGCTCCTTTGTCTTGCTGATGTTGAGGCAGAGGTTGTTGTCCTGGCACCACACTGCCAGGTCTCTGACCTCCTCCCTATAGGTTGCCTCATCATTTGTCGGTAATCAGGCCTACCACTGTTGTGTCGTCAGCAAACTTGATGATAATGTTGGAGTCATGCGCGGCCACGCAGTTGTGTGTGAACAGGGAGTACAGGAAGGGACTAAGCACGCACTCCCGAGGGGCCCCCGTGTTGAGGGTCAGTGTGTTGTTACCTACCCTCACCACCTGGGGGCGGCCCATCAGGAAGTCCAGGATCCAGTTGCAGAGGGAGGTGTTCAGTCCCAGGGTCCTGAGCTTGATGATGAACTTGGAGGGCACTATGGTATTGAACGCTGAGCTGTAGCCAATGAACACCGTTCTCACATAGGTGTTCCTCTTGTCCAGGTGGGAGAGGGGCAGTGTGGAGTGCCATAGAGATTGCATCATCTGTGGATCTGTTGAGGCAGTATGCGAATTTGAGTGGGTCCAGTGTGTCTGGGATGATAATGTCATGACCAGCCTTTCAAAGCATTTCATGGCTATAGATGTGAGTACTACGGAGCGATAGTGAGTGGAGACATTTGCCAGCTGGCCAGCGCGTATGGTCTGAGTACTCATCCTGGTATTCCGTCTGGCCCCCCCATGGCCTTGTGAATGTTTAAATCTGTTTAAAGCTCCAACTCACAAGTTAGCATAGAAGGAAGGCATTTAGGTAATCTGGTAGGCTCTCGTTGCTGGGCAGCTTGCTGGGTTTCTCTTTGTAATCCACGATAGTTTGCAAGCCCTGCCACATCTGTTGAGCGCCAGAGCCGGCGTAGGAGGATTCGATCTTAGTCCTGTTTTAACACTTTGCCTGTTTGATGGCTTGTCGGAGGTCACAGGGGGATTTCTCCTTGAAAGCGGCAACTGTAGCCTTTAGCTCAGTGCATATGTTGCCTATAATGGCTTCTGGTTGGGGTATCTATGTACTGTCACTGTGGGGACGACGTCATCAATGCACTTATTATTGAAGCTGGTGACTGATGTGGTAAACTCCCTCAATGCTTTAGGATGAATCCCGGAACATATTCCAGTCTGTGCTAGCAAAACAGTCCTGTAGTGTAGCATCCTCTTCATCGGACCTCTTTCTGTTTGAGTTTTTGCTTGTAACCAGGATGCAAGAGGACATATTTATGGTCTGATTTGCTAAAGGGAGGGTGAGGGAGGGCCTTGTATGCATTTCTGTGTGTGGAGTAAAGGGAATCTAGAGTTTTGTCATCTCTAGTTGCACAGGTGACATACTGGTTGAAATTAGGTAAAACTGATTTGAATTCCTCTGCATTAAAATTACCGACCACGAGAAACGCTGCCTCTGAATGTGCATTTTCTTGTTTGCTTATGGCCCTATACAGCTCGTTGAGTGCGGTCTTAGTGCCAGCATCGATTTGTGGCTCAGTTGATAGAGCATGGCCCTCCCTCTGCCTTCCCCCCTCCCTCACCATCTTCTCCCCTCCCCTCCCTCTGCCTTCCCTCCTCCCTCACCATCTTCTCCCCTCCCTCTCCATCTTCTCCCCTCCCCTCCCTCTGCCTTCCCCCCTCCCTCACCATCTTCTCCCCTCCCTCTGCCTTCTCCCCTCCCTCTGCCTTCCCCCCTCCCTCACCATCTTCTCCCCTCCCTCTCCCTCAGCAGTCAAAGGAAGGATTGAGAGAATGGAGTTTTCTCCTCCCACTCATCCAGCTCTCACTGTTTAACCTTGACAAGCCAATATGATACAGGCTTATCTCCTCCCGACGTTACCCCTGTTCTCAGTGCTTCCAGGGGCCTGTTCCAAACTAAGTCATCACTCTCTCTGAGGATCTGGCCTGACCCGTCTCTGTATGCTCACTATCAATACAACACAACTCAGACCACATGCTGTATGTACTGCTACACAAACACAATGGCAACACTTCAGACATTTGACTACTTCACTGGTCTATTGCACTGTACCTTTTGACATTCAAACTAAAAAAGCATTGCTGAGTTAAATAAAGAACAAACAGACGAACAGATCAATAAACCCTCTACATACTATGCTATGGTTAAATACAGCAACACACCCCACCCTTTGTGTGGCTGCAGCTTGCTTCTTGTGCTTGTATACCTGTGTATGTCAGGCCAGTGAACTGAGTGTGGAGTGTGCACCAATCAGCCCTCAGCATCTGGCAGTGGGTCCTGCATACCCGGAGTGGCAGTCAGCTCCCTGATCTCCATATGCAGGCAGGGTGGCTCTAACCCAGAGCCATTAGTCACAAGGCCCAGGGCACCTCTCCCTCATCCCACCACATAAGGTGTTGTAATTGATACCATCAGACTCGGCTGTAGTCTCCTTGGTGGGCAGCGGGCGAGCGGGCAGGAGGGAGGCAGGGAGGGGGGGATGGGAGGGAGGAATGCAGAGAGGGGGGGGGACGGGCAGACAGGAGGGATGCGGGAGGGAGGTGGGCGGGAGGGCGGGAGGCAGGGAGGGAGGGGGGATGGGAGGGAGGCAGGGAGGGAGGTGGGCGGGCGGGCAGGAGGGAGGGAGGTGGGCGGGCAGGCAGCGGGAGGGAGGGAGGTGGGCGGGTGTGGGATTCACGCCTCCTGTTTGGTTAAGAAGGTGGCAAACAGTGGACTCTGGTTGTCTCTGCACCATCACTCCACTTTAAGGTGAGATGATTTAGGGGCTGGGGAGAAAGATCATTTATTTTGATCACGTGTGCAACCTGGAGCCTTAATGGCGGGCGTACTTAATTCTGCTCATGTTAATCCCCAGGGCTGGTCCACACAATTATCAACCCTGTGCAGATGGGGCAGACATGAAATTAGGAAAATTAATCTGTAATGGAGTGGCAGATGTAATCTGCGTCAGAGAAAATAAAGTTATGGAGAGCAAGGAGCCCCAGGATTCCCGGGGAAAGCCTGTGTGACAGAGCTGATGCTGTGTCCGAAGTGTTTGGTAATTACTGGGCCATTGAATGGTTCTATTGTTAATTCATCACTGTAGCAGAAGTGAGCTGAAACATCTCCTGGCTGGGGCTATTGGATGGAGAGGAGGGGAGTGGAGAAGAGAAGAGGAGAGAAGAGGAGAGAAGAGAAGAGGAGAGGAGGTTGTGTGCTTTGCTCACCTGCTGCTGCTGGAGTCATCCAAAGGTTAATCAGGTATCACTCTTGGTTGTGTGGGCTTTGTAGTCAACTCCCATTCCCTTCTGCAGGGGAAAATCAGGAATAAATGATATCTGAGAGAAGGAGATACTCATTTGGATGCATACACAAACACACTCAGGATTGGTTCAATCATACTCTTACTGATGGGGGAATTACTAAAGCAATCGTGGTCAAAGGACAGATACTCCCAGAGGACGTTTCCTCTGCCAACATCAAACAAAATTAAGCAAAATTCAACTGATTAATTTAAACTGCAGAGGAGCTATTTTTCAAACTCTTGCTCAGCTCTGGCAGTTGAGCATGCCGTTATTGCTATTGGTCAGCTCAATTAGTCTTCTTCCTATTTTGTCTTTACTAAGGCATTGCTTGAGAAATGTAGGAGGTTAATATGAATCATTATTCATAATCATTGTTCTAAGTAGTGGGATAAACGTATCGATGGACTGAGCTGTTTGCCAGCCATGATTTAGTTTAAGTGTGTTATTAATTAATTTGGTATTCACGTCTGTTATGTTTCCTCTTACACTCTCAGATGGTATATATATACACACATATATATATATATATATATATATATATATATATATATATATATATATATATATATATATATATATACATATATATATATATCTCGGAAGTCAACTGAAAATAACTGGTACAACATCACCTGAAATGGTAGATTAAAAAAACGTTTGTTGCAAGTGCACCTTTTCAACAAGCCTCAGATTTTAAGGCTAACTCTTGGTTAACACAAGTTATCAAATGTAAATCCATGTACCCATTTTGCCAATTGGACTTGGAACCCTCTGCTACTTGGAACCCTACTAATTCCACGACTGGTCTATCGACGTCACCACACGAGGAGGCAAAACAGACTTTCCCCCATTGCGATGTCCCTCTAAGACCCTTATGCTAGCTTGCTAGCCTCGGCCTGCTAACTGCTAGCTTGCTAGCCCCGGCCTGCTAACTGCTAGCTTGCTAGCCCCGGCCTGCTAACTGTCTGAATCGTCGTGTCCCCAGCCAGTGCAACCACTCACTGGACCCATACGATCACTTGGCTACGCATGCCTCTCCCTAATATCAATATGCCTTGTCCATTACTGTCCTGGTTAGTGATTACTGTCTTATTTCACTGTAGAGCCTCTAGCCCTGCTCAATATGCCTTAACCAACCATGTTGATTCATCTCCCACATATGTGATGACATCACATGGTTTAAATGTCTCTAGAGACTATATGTCTCTCTTCATTACTCAATCCTAGGTTTACCTCCAATGCACTTTCTTCCTACCATACCTTAGTCTGTACATTATGCCTTGAATATATGCTATCGTGCCCAGAAACCTGCTCCCTTTACTCTCTGTTCCGATCGTGCTAGACGGCCAGTTTTTATAGCCTTTAGCCGTACCCTTATCCTACTTCTATTCTGTTCCTCGGGTGATGTAGAGGTTAATCCAGGACCTGCAGTGCCTAGCTCCACTCCTACTCCCCAGGTGCTCTCATTTGTTGACTTCTGTAACTGTAAAAGCCTTGGTTTCATGCATGTTAACATTAGAAGCCTACTCCCTAAGTTTGTTTTATTCAATGCTTTAGCACATATCTTAGCTGTGTCTGAATCCTGGCTTAGGAAAACCACCAAAAACCCTGACATTTCCATCCCTAACTATAACATTTTCCACCAAGATAGCACTGACAAAGGGGGCGGTGTTGCAATCTACTGCAGAGAGAGCCTGCAGAGTTCTGTCTTACTATGCAGGTCTGTACCAAAACAATTCTAAAAATGCACCTTTCCAGAAACAAGTCTCTCACTGTTGCCGCCTGCTATAGACCACCCTCTGTCCCCAGCTGTGCCCTGGACACCATATGTGAATTGATTGCCCCCCATCTATCTTCAGAGCTCGTGCTGCTAGGCGACCTAAACTGGGACATGCTTAACAGCCCGGCCATCATGCAATCTAAGCTTGATGCCCTCAATCTCACACAAATTATCTATGAACCTACCAGGTACAACCCCAAATCTGTAAACTCTGGCACCCTCATAGATATCATCCTAACTAACTCGCCCTCCAAATACACCTCTGCTGTTTTCAACCAAGATCTCAGTGATCACTGCCTCATTGCCTGCATCCGTAATGGGTCTGCGGTCAAATTACCACCTCTCATCACTGTCAAACGCTCCCTAAAAAACTTCAGCAAACAGGCCTTTCTAATCGACCTTTCTGGGGTATCCTGGAATGACATTGACCTCATCCCGTCAGTAGAGGATGCCTGGTTATTCTTTAAAAGTGCCTTCCTCACCATCTTAAATAAGCATGCTCCATTCAAAGAATTTAGAACCAGGAATAGATATAGCCCTTGGTTCACTCCAGACCTGTCTGCCCTTGACCAGCACAAAAACATCACCCAGTGTGGCGTTCTGCATTAGCATCGAATAGCCCCCGTGATATGCAACTTTTAAGGGAAGTTAGGAACCAATATAAACAGGCAGTTAGGAAAGCTAAGGCTAGCTTTTTCAAACAGAAATTTGCATCCTGTAGTACAAACTCAAAAAAGTTCTGGGACACTGTAAAATCCATGGAGAATAAGAGCTCCTCCTCCCAGCTGCCCACTGCACTGAGGCTAGGAAGCACTGTCACTACGATAAATCCACAATAATTGAGAATTTCAATAAGCATTTTTCTATGGCTGGCCATGCTTTCCACCTGGCTACCCCTACCCCGGTCAACAGCCCTGCGGTCCCCACAGCAACTCGCCCAAACCTCCCCCACTTCTCCTTCACCCAAATCCAGATAGCTGATGCCCTGAAAGAGCTGCAAAATTTGGACCCCTACAAATCAGCCGGGCTAGACAATCTGGACCCTCTCTTTTGTTGCAACCCCTATTACTAGCCTGTTCAACCTCTCTTTCGTATCGTCTGAGATTCCTATAGATTGGAAAGCTGCCGCGGTCATCCACCTATTCAAAGGGGGAGACACTCTAGACCCAAACTGATACAGACCTATATCTATTCTACCCTGTCTTTCTAAGGTTGAAAGCCACGTTAACAAACAGATTATCTACCATTTCGAATCCCATCGTACCTTCTCCGCTATGCAATCTGGTTTCAGAGCTGGTAATGGGTGCACCTCAGCCACGCTCAAGGTCCTAAACGATATCATAACCGCCATCGATAAGAGACATTACTGTGCAGCTGTATTCATCAACCTGGCTAAGGCTCAACTCTGTCAATCACAACATTCTTATTGGCAGACTCAACACTCTTGGTTTCTCAAATGATTGACTCGCTTGGTTCGCCAACTACTTCTCCGATAGAGTTCAGTATGTTCTTAACTGACTTGCCTAGTTAAATAAAGGTAAAATAAAAAATTAAATAAATAAAAAAATTCAAATCGGAGTGCCTGTTGTCCGGACCTCTGGCAGTCTCTATGGGGGTGCTACAGGGTTAAATTCTCGGGCCGACCCTCTTCTCTGTATACATCAATGATGTCGCTCTCGCTGCTGGTGATTCTTTGATCCACCTCTACGCAGACGACACCATTCTGTATACCTCTGTCCCTTCTTTGGACACTGTGTTATGTAACCTCCAGATGAGCTTCAATGCCATATACAACACCTTCCGTGGCCTCCAACTGCTCTTAAATGCAAGTAAAACTAAATGCATGCTCTTCAACCAATCGCTGCCCGCACCTGCCCTTCCCGTCCAGCATCACTACTCTGGACGGTTCGGACTTCGAATATGTGGACAACTACAAATACCTAGGTGTCTGGTTAGACTGTAAACTCTCCTTCCAGACTCACATTAAACATCTCCAATCCAAAATGTAATCTAGAATTGGCTTCCTATTTCGCAACAAAGAATCCTTCACTCATGCTGCCAAACATACCCTCGTAAAACTGACCATCCTACCAATCCTCGACTTCGGCGATGTCATTTACAAAATAGGCTACAACACTCTACTCAACAAATTGGATGCAGTCTATCACAGTGCCATCCGTTTGGTCTCCAAAACCCCATACACTACCCACCACTGCGACCTATATGTTCTTGTTGGCTGGCCCTCGCTTCATACTCGTCGCCAAACCCAATGGCTCCAGGTCATCTACAAGTCTCTGCTAGGTAAAGCCCCGCCTTATCTTAGCTCACTGGTCACCATAGCGGCACCCACCCGCAGCACGCGCTCCAACAGGTATATCTGGTCACCCCCAAAGCCAATTCTTCCTTTGGCCGCCTTTCCTTCCAGTTCTCTGCTGCCAATGACTGGAACGAACTGCAAAAATCTCTGAAGCTGGAGACTCTTACCTCCCTCACTAGCTTTAAGCACGAGCTTTAAGCACCAGCTGTCACAGATCACTGCACCTGTACATAGCTCGTCTGTAAATAGCCCATCCAATCTACCATTCAATCTACCTCATCCCCATACTGTATTTATTTATTGATCTTGCTCCTTTACACCCCAGTATCTCAACTTGCACATTCATCTTCTGCACATCCTACTTTTCCAGTGTTTAATTGCTATATTGTAATTACTTTGCCACCATGGCCTATTTATTGCCTTACCTCTCTTATCCTACCTCATTTGCACATGCTGTTTATACATTTTTCTACTGTATTATTGATTGTATGTTTGTTTATTCCATGTGTAACTCTGTGTTGCTGTATGTGTCGTACTGCTTTGCTTTATCTTGACCAGGTCGCAGTTGCAAATGAGAACTTGTTCTCAACTGGCCTACCTGGTTAAATAAAGGTGTTCTCAACTAGCCTACCTGGTTAAATAAAGGTGTTCTCAACTGGCCTACCTGGTTAAATAAAGGTGTTCTCAACTGGCCTACCTGGTTAAATAAAGGTGTTCTCAACTGGCCTACCTGGTTAAATAAAGGTGTTCTCAACTGGCCTACCTGGTTAAATAAAGGTGTTCTCAACTGGCCTACCTGGTTAAATAAAGGTGTTCTCAACTGGCCTACCTGGTTAAATAAAGGTGTTCTCAACTGGCCTACCTGGTTAAATAAAGGTGTTCTCAACTGGCCTACCTGGTTAAATAAAGGTGTTCTCAACTGGCCTACCTGGTTAAATAAAGGTGTTCTCAACTGGCCTACCTGGTTAAATAAAGGTGTTCTCAACTGGCCTACCTGGTTAAATAAAGGTGAAATAAATAAATAAAAATAAAAAACAAGTTCTGTGTATGAGATAATAATTGATGTTGAAGTGATACATCATTTTGAAAAGCCATTATTTTGTATAACAGAGTGCCAAATTACAAATGTCATTTTTTTTGCTAACCAAATGGACAATAACATTTTCTTATCTTATAGTGCCTTCAGAAAGTATTAACACCCCTTGACTTTATCCACTTTTTGTTGTGGTCCTGAATTTAAAATAGAGATTTTGTGTCACCGGTCTGCACACAATGTCCTGTAATGTGAAAGTGGAATTATTGTATTTAGAAATGAAGCTGAAATGTATTGAGTCAATAAGTATTCAACCCCTTGTTATGGCAAGCCTAAATAAGTTCAGGAGTAAACATTTGCTTAACCTGTGTGCAATAATGGTGTTCAGCATAAAATAAATTACCCCCTTTTTCTCCCCAATTTTGTGGTATCCAATTATTAGTAATTACCATCTTGTCTCATCATTCTGTATACTTCCGGCCCTTCTTTGGACACTGTGTTAACAACCCTCCAGGCAAGCTTCAATGCCATACAACTCTCCTTCCGTGGCCTCCAATTGCTCTTAAATACAAGTAAAACTAAATGCATGCTCTTCAACCGATCGCTACCTGCACCTACCCGCCTGTCCAACATCACTACTCTGGACGGCTCTGACTTAGAATACGTGGACAACTACAAATACTTAGGTGTCTGGTTAGACTGTAAACTCTCCTTCCAGACCCATATCAAACATCTCCAATCCAAAGTTAAATCTAGAATTGGCTTCCTATTTCGCAACAAAGCATCCTTCACTCATGCTGCCAAACATACCCTTGTAAAACTGACCATCCTACCAATCCTCGACTTTGGCGATGTCATTTACAAAATAGCCTCCAATACCCTACTCAACAAATTGGATGCAGTCTATCACAGTGCAATCCGTTTTATCACCAAAGCCCCATATACTACCCACCATTGCGACCTGTACGCTCTCGTTGGCTGGCCCTCGCTTCATACTCGTCGCCAAACCCACTGGCTCCATGTCATCTACAAGACCCTGCTAGGTAAAGTCCCCCCTTATCTCAGCTCGCTGGTCACCATAGCATCTCCCACCTGTAGCACACGCTCCAGCAGGTATATCTCTCTAGTCACCCCCAAAACCAATTCTTTCTTTGGCCGCCTCTCCTTCCAGTTCTCTGCTGCCAATGACTGGAACGAACTACAAAAATCTCTGAAACTGGAAACACTTATCTCCCTCACTAGCTTTAAGCACCAACTGTCAGAGCAGCTCACAGATTACTGCACCTGTACATAGCCCACCTATAATTTAGCCCAAACAACTACCTCTTTCCCAACTGTATTTAATTTTAATTAATTTATTTATTTTGCTCCTTTGCACCCCATTATTTTTTATTTCTACTTTGCACATTCTTCCATTGCAAAACTACCATTCCAGTATTTTACTTGCTATATTGTATTTACTTTGCCATCATGGCCTTTTTTGCCTTTACCTCCCTTCTCACCTCATTTGCTCACATTGTATATAGACTTGTTTATACTGCATTATTGACTGTATGTTTGTTTTTACTCCATGTGTAACTCAGTGTCGTTTTATCTGTCGAACTGCTTTGCTTTATCTTGGCCAGGTCGCAATTGTAAATGAGAACTTGTTCTCAACTAGCCTACCTGGTTAAATAAAGGTAAAATAAAATAAAAATAAAATAAATCGCTACAAGAGTCTCCGGTGGCACAGCTAGCACTGCAATTTTTTTAATTTTACCTTTATTTAACCAGGCAAGTCAGTTAAGAACAAATTCTTATTTTCAATGACGGCCTAGGAACAGTGGGTTAACTGCCTGTTCAGGGGCAGAACGACAGATTTGTACCTTGTCGGCTCGGGGGTTTAAACTTGCAACCTTCCGGTTACTAGTCCAACGCTCTAACCACTTGGCTACCCTGCCGCCCCATATGCAATGCAGTGCCTTAGAACACTGTGCCACCCTGGAGGCCCCAACATGATTTTAGAATGACTATCTCATCTCTGTACCTCACACATACATCTGTAAGGTCCCTCAGTCGAGCAGTGAATTTCTTACACAGATTCAACCACAAACACCAGGGAGGTTTTCCAATTCCTTGCAAAGAAGGTCACCTACTGCTAGATGGGTAAAAAAAACACACAAAAAAACAGACATTGAATATCCTTTTGACCATGGTGAAGTTATTACTTATCACTACACCCAGTCACTACAATGATACAAGCGTCCTTCCTAATGCAGTTGTCGGAGAGGAAGGAAGCCGCTCAGGGATTTCACCATGAGGCCAATGGTGATTTTAAAACACTTAGAGTTTAATGCCTGTGATAGGAGAAAAGGAAGGATGGATCAACAACATTGTAGTAACTCCACAATACTACCTGCTTTTTAAATAATATGAACAAAAAATATAAAATTTGATTTGGAATGGCAAACCAGACAAAATTGAAAGGGCCTATTTATATAACGGATATGAATTCGGAAGGGCAGAAATGAATTAATACTAAAGCATTAGACCTCTCACTAAAGGCATCAGTCATACAAAAGTTATGCTTCAATCCAAACTGGTTCTCTAGTAAATTTGTAGGAATGTCTCATCCCATGTTCAAGAATGGCCTTTTCCCCTTTATTCAGATTACACCTGCTCACTTTCGGTTGTTTGAAAAGGAAATAACCTCCAAAATATACTTATTTTTTTAAAACAAGCCTTAGAAAGTTGGTTGCAATTTCAGTTTAATCCACCTGAAAAGACAGAACAAATAATACAACAAATATTGTGGTTAAACTCAAATATAGCAATTGATTAAAAAATATATATTATTCAAAGAAATGTTCAAAAAAGCTATAATTGTTGTGAATGATATCATAAATAGGACTGGTGGAACTGTCACACATGCAGCTAACAGACATATGGAAATGTCTGCTCTACCCCAAATGACAGCCAACTAATTGCAGCATTACCACAAAAATGGAAGAGGCAAGTAGAAGGGGAAAAAGTAATGAACTTGTAAGTCGGCCCTGTATTAAAGAACATAAATGGTTAAAGAAAAGTGTGATAAATAAAAACATATACCAATTTCATTTAAGGACCAAACAACTGACAGCTGTGCCATATAAATTGCAAAATAGTTGGCCTAGTTACAGTTTTGATTTAAATTGGCTTGAACATCTATGGCAAGACTTGAACATTTTTAACAACCAACTTGAAAGAGCTTGAAAAACTTTTTTTTTTAATAAGTGAAAAAATGGTACAATCCAGGTGTGCAAAGCTCTTAGAGACTTGCCCAGATAGACTCACAGCTGTAATCATTGCCAAAGGTGATTCTAACATGTATTGACTCAGGGGTGTGAATACTTACAGTATGTAAACGTGATACAGTATTTCTGTATTAGTATTTACTAAGGATCCCCATTGGTTCCTGCCAAGGCAGCAGCTACTCTTCCTGGGGTCCAGCAACATTAAGGCAGTTATACACCATTTAAAATATGACATGACATTACATTTCATAACACTTACCACAACACATTAAGTGTGTTCCCTCAGACCACTACTCTGCTACCACATATCTACAATACAAAATCCATGTGTACGTGTGTGTGAAGTGCGTGTCTTTATCGTGTGTGTGTGTGTGCCTGTGTGTGTGTTTCTCTCCACAGTCCTCGCTGTTCTATAAGGTGTAGTTTATTTTTTTTTTAAAGTAATCTGATTCTACTTGCATCAGTTACTTGATGTGGAATAGAGTTCCATGTAGTCATGGCTCTATGTATTACTGTGTGTCTCCCATAGTATGTTCTAGACTTGGGGACTGTGAAGAGACCTCTGGTGGCATGTCTTGTGGGGTATGGATGTGTCTGAGCTGTGTGCTAGTAGTTTATACAGACACCTCGGTGCATTCAGCATGTCAACACTTCTTACAAAAACAAGTAGTGATCCTGTCAATCTCTCCTCTACTTTCATTTTAAATAAATTAAAACATGTTTTCACTTTATCATTATGAGGTATTGTGTGTAAATGGGTGAGAAAAAAAAAAAACATTATTTAAACTATTTTGAATTCAGGCTGCAACACAATAAAAAGTGGGAAAAATTCAAGGGGTATGAAAACTTTTTGAAGGCACGGTATCTTATCTTAAAATAACACTTTGCTACCAAAGGAAACGTATCTGTTTAGTGAATGCCTGCGTCTCTTTGAGATAATGCTGACAAATCCCACCCACGTCTTGGGTGTTTAGGGTACTTTTGTAGCGGCAACTATAGCTATCAATATAAAACTGTTGATCGTATTTGAACCTAAACTCAAGTTTTCCAAATAATAATTGAAGGCCAAAAGCTAATTTTCCTATAATTACTCGCAAGGGGCACAAGTCATTCTTAAGGTGAACGTCAACAAATAAGAATACACGGGTTGGCTGGTAGTGTTCATCGTTCTCCAGCAGACCCTGGTAAGTAGTGTGACTGCAGCCGTGACCCAGTGCTTACATAGGGTACCACCCATGGAACCACAGCACAGAGACGAACAACCAATCAGGAGAGCTGTTATAATGAGCTGGTGACACACATAGAATAGGATGCATATGTTATGATGATCCACAACTGAATCAATACAAGTTCGTCATCATTGAGTGATAATTGGATTGATGATCACCATTTTGGCTAATATCAATCAACTGTATTTATAAAGCCGTTGTTACATCAGCTGATGTCACAAAGTGATGTACAGAAACCCAGCCTGAAACCCTAAATAGCAAGCAATGCAGGTGTGGAGGCACGGTGGCTAGGAAAAACTCCCTAGAAAGGCCAGAACCTAGGAAGAAACCTAGAGAGGAACCAGGCTATGAGGGGTGGCCAGTCCTCTTCTGGCTGTGCCGGGTGTAGATTATAACAGAACATGGCCAAGATGTTCAAATGTTCATAGATGACCAGCAGGGTCAAATAATAATAATCACAGTGGTTGTAGAGGGTGCAACAGGTCAGCACCTCAGGAGTAAATGTCAGTTGGCTTTCATAGCCGATCATTCAGAGTATCTCTACCTCTCCTGCTGTCTCTAGATAGTTGAAAACAGCAGGTGTGGGACAGGTAGCACGTCCGGTGAACAGGTCAGGGTTCCATAGCTGCAGGCAGAACAGTTGAAACTGGAGCAGCAGCATGGCCAGGTGGACTGGGGACAGCAAGGAGTCATCAGGCCAGGTAGTCCTGAGGCATGGTCCTGGGGCTCAGGTCCTCTGAGAGAGAAAGAAAGAAAGAAAGAAAGAAAGAAAGAAAGAAAGAAAGAAAGAAAGAAAGAAAGAAAGAAAGAAAGAAAGAAAGAAAGAAAGAAAGAAAGAAAGAAAGAAAGAAAAAGAGCATACTTAATGGGAAGTGTTCCTGTCCTTGAGGTTCATTTTCCCCTGAAATTATGTTTCCCTCGATGTCCCGTTTTCAGCCAATGCCTCTCTTTACAAGGCAAGGTGACAGAGATTAGCGCATTCATAATTCCAGGAGATTATATGGTAATGTGTGTTTGTATTGTGTTTATTAGTGTGCCACCACAGCTGTTGAAACGCTCCTCAGCCAAACGTCCCTGTTGCCTTCTTACCATTTACATTTGTTTTGCAACGCCTCCAATTTGTGAAATTTAATTGAATATATTCAAATGTGATTCATACAACCATTTCACTCTCACCCTACAAACACATATTGCAATTGTGCTGGCTGTGTTATGCTTTCTGGCTGTGTTATGTTTTCTGGCTGTATTATGTTGTCTGGCTGTGTTATGTTTTCTGGCTGTGTTATGTTGTCTGGCTGTGTTATATTTTCTGTCTGGGTTATGTTTTCTGGCTGTGTTATGTTTTCCTGCTGGGTTATGTTTTCCTGCCTTCCCCTCCCATGTACACTCCCACTCTCTCTCTCTAATTAAAAATCACTGGCCTTTGTAGGATACACTGTGGAGGAATCAATAGGTGCATTAATTACTGCAATTCATTACCCAAATAAACATGGGACCCAACATTTTAGCGGATACAAATTTGGAGGACGCAAGCGTTTGGCCAGAGGCAAAGGCCTGGCCTGGGGATCCCTTTTGCATTAATCTGCAAATCATACTGCGTTGAGACCCAGGGATCATCCAGGGATTCTCCAGGGATCCTACACTCTCAGGCGCTGAGTTATGGCCACCGAATACAAAGGTAATCATGTGACATGGCTGTCACCGAGAGCTGCAGTTCTCTCTCTCTCTCTCTCTCTCTCTCTCTCTCTCTCTCTCTCTCTCTCTCTCTCTCTCTCTCTCTCTCTCTCTCTCTCTCTCTCTCTCTCTCTCTCTCTCTCTCTCTCTTCTCTCTCTCTCTGTCTGTCTGTCTCTGGGCCATGGAGGCTCCCCTGAAAGCGCTTGGCAGAGGACAACGGTAAAGGACATCCCTCTCCCTGGCTGTCATCTCAGCCGAGTGCGCCTATTTGTGAATGATATCTCCAATGCTGGCTATAATAAAACATGAAAATGATGGATGGCACCAATAAATTACCGTTGAGTGGATTGCTAGGTCAGATATGTGTGAAGAGGTTTCACACAGTGTGCCTCTTCACACCCAGGATGCATACACTACACATTACATACATACATAATAAACACATCACTCACACATAATAATATATAATACACACATAATAATATATAATACACACATAATAATATATAATACACACATAATAATATATAATACACACATAATAATATATAATACACACATAATAATATATAATACACACATAATAATATATAATACACACATAATAACATATTATAATACACACATAATAACATATTATAATACACACATAATACACACATAATAACATATTATAATACACACATAATAATATATAATACACACATAATAATATATAATACACACATAATAACATATAATACACACATAATAATATATAATACACACATAATAATATATAATACACACATAATAATATATAATACACACATAATAATATATAATACACACATAATAATATATAATACACACATAATAATATATAATACACACATAATAATATATAATACACACATAATAATATATAATACACACATAATAATATATAATACACACATAATACACACATAATAACATATTATAATACACACATAATACACACATAATAATATATAATACACACATAATAATATATAATACACACATAATAATATATAATACACACATAATAACATATTATAATACACACATAATAACATATAATACACACATAATAATATATAATACACACATAATAACATATAATACACACATAATAACATATAATACACACATAATAACATATGATACACACATAATAACATATAATACACACATAATAACATATAATACACACATAATAACATATAATACACACATAATAACATATAATACACACATAATAATATATAATACACACATAATAATATATAATACACACATAATAACATATTATAATACACACATAATAATATATAATACACACATAATAATATATAATACACACATAATAACATATTATAATACACACATAATACACACATAATAATATATAATACACACATAATACACACATAATAACATATTATAATACACACATAATAATATATTATAATATATCATAATACACACATAATACTTTTTATTATTATTATTTTTTTTATTTATTTCACCTTTATTTAACCAGGTAGGCTAGTTGAGAACAAGTTCTCATTTGCAACTGCGACCTGGCCAAGATAAAGCATAGCAGTGTGAGCATACAACAAAGAGTTACACATGGAGTAAACAATTAACAAGTCAATAACACAGTAGAAAACGAAGGGGGGGTCTATATACAATGTGTGCAAAAGGCATGAGGAGGTAGGCAAATAATTACAATTTTGCAGATTAACACTGGAGTGATAAAAGATCAGATGGTCATGTACAGGTAGAGATATTGGTGTGCAGAAGAGCAGAAAAGTAAATAAATAAAAACAGTACGGGGATGAGGTAGGTGAAAAGGGTGGGCTATTTACCAATAGACTATGTACAGCTGCAGCGATCGGTTAGCTGCTCAGATAGCTGATGTTTGAAGTTGGTGAGGGAGATAAAAGTCTCCAACTTCAGCGATTTTTGCAATTCGTTCCAGTCACAGGCAGCAGAGTACTGGAATTATAATAATATATTATAATACACACATAATAATATATTATAATACACACATAATACACACATAATATATCATAATGCACACGTAATACACACATAATAATATATTATAATACACACGTAATACACACATAATAATATATTATAATACACACATAATAATATATTATAACATATCATAATACACACATAATACACACATAATAATATATCATAATACACACACACTAATATATCGTAATACACATGTAATACACACATAAAAATATATAATACACACATAATAATATATTATAATATATCATAATACACACATAATACACACATAATAATATATTATAATACACACATAATAATATATTATACTACACACATAATACACACATAATATATCATAATGCACACGTAATACACACATAATAATATGTTATAATACACACATAATACACACATAATAATATATTACAATACACATAATACATACACAATAATATATCATAATACACACATAATACACACATAATCATATATTATAATACACACATAATACACACATAATCATATATTATAATACACACATAATAATATATGATAATACACACATAATACACACATAATATATCATAATGCACACGTAATACACACATAATAATATATTATAATACACACATAATACATACATAATACAATATAATAATATATTATAATACACACATAATAATATATTATAATACACACATTATAATATAGTGTAATACACCCGTAATAATATATTATAATACACACATTATAATATATTATAATACACACATAACAATATATTACAATATATCATAATACACATGTAATAATATATCATAAAACACACGTAATACACGCACAATGATATATTACAATATATCATAATACACGCATAATAATATATTATAATATATCACAATACACACATAATAATATATTATAATACACAAGTAATACACACATAATAATATATTATAATACACACATAATACACCCATTATTGTATATTATAATACACGCATAATAATATATTATAATACACACATAATAAACACTTAATATATCATAATGCACATGTAATACACACATAGTAATATATTATAATACACACATAATACACACATATTTAATATATTATAATACACACATAATACACACGTAATACACACACGATAATATATTATAATATATCATAATACACACATAATAATATATTATAATATATCATAATACACACATGATATATTATAATGCACAAGTAATACACACCTAATAATATATTATATACACACACACAATAGTATATTATAATATATCATAATACACACATAATAATATATGATAATATATTATACACACATAATAATTTATCATAATACACACGTAATACACACATAATAATATATTATAATACACACATAAAACACACATAGTAATATATTATAATACACACATAAAACACACATAATGATATATTATAATACACACATAATACACACATAATAATATATTATAATAGACATAATACACACATAATCATATATTATAATACACACATAAAACACACATAGTAATATATTAAACTACACACATAATACACACATAATATATCATAATGCACACGTAATACACACATAATAATATGTTATAATACACACAGAATAATATATTACAATACACATAATACATACACAATAATATATCATAATACACACATAATACACACATAATAATATATTATAATACACACATAACACACACATAATATATCATAATGCACACGTAATACACACATAATAATATATTATAATACACACATAATACATACATAATACAATATAATAATATATTACAATACACACATAATAATATATTATAATACACACATTATAATATAGTGTAATACACACGTAATAATATATTATAATGCACACATTATAATATATTATAATACACACATAGTACACCCATAATAGTTTATTATAATACACCCATAATAATATATTATAATACACACCTAATAATATATTATAATACACACATAATACACACATAATAATATTTTATAATATACACATAATACACACATTATATATATTATAAAACACACGTAATACCCACATAATAATATATTATAATACACACATCATGCGCACATAATAATATTGTACCATACCCACATAATAAGGTATTATAATACACACATAATAATATATTGTAATACACACATAATAATATATACATACAATACACACACAGCCTGTGTACAGTACACACGCAGACAAACACACATGCTTAAACTGCATGAACACACATACTGTAGTTATGGTGAAACACTGTTCACTTTCACTAGACAAAGATATGCAAATTTAATTTGTATTAAATCCATTTGAATGAATGATAATTTAAAAAAATCCTTCATGGCAGTGCAATCCAACTATGCAAGTGTGTTAAAGAGGCAATCAGGAGTTGCTACAGAACATCCTTTGTTGTGTGTGAATAAATTATTGATATACACCCAACCAAACACTCACACTGAACTGATCCACTTTAATTTCCACTTCAGTTACACTACTTCTGTCACGACTTTTGCCGAAGTCGGTCCCTCTACTTGTTCGGGCGGCGTTCCTCTCCCTTGTTCGGGCGGCGTTCGGCGGTCGACGTCACCGGCTTTGGAGCCATCGCCGATCTACTTTTCATTTTCCATTTGTTTTGTCTTTGTTTTCTACACACCTGGTTTCTATTCCCCAATTACATGTGCATTATTTAACCTTCTGTTTCCCCCAGGTTTGTGTGCGTGTTTGTATATCATGTTCAGGTCGTTACTTGTTGGCTGGTATTGTTTGCCGGGTTAGTTATTACGCCTGTTATTTACGAGTGACCGGTAATTTCACGCACCTTTAGTATTTGTTTTATCCTGGTGCTGTTCGTGGAATAAATGACCTTGTACACTCATCTCTGCTCTCCTGCGCCTGATTCCATGCACCAGTTACCCACAGCCTGACAACTTCTCTCTATAGTCATTGAGATGTGGAGCTCTCCAAACTTCCAGATTGTTATTATGGTCATGTGTGGTGCTCACTTACTCCACACTGTAGGACTATAACAATGACAAATCATTTTCATTGTACAATGGTGTTTCAACAAAAACATAGGTGTCACTGTAGAAGGTTTGTGGATAGATCCTACATATTGTAGGAGAGTTGGGTATAGATCCTACATATTGTGGGAGGGTTGGGGATAGATCCTACATATTGTAGGAGAGTTGGGGGTAGATCCTACATATTGTAGGAGAGTTGGGGGTAGATCCTACATATTGTAGGTGAGTTGGGGGTAGATCCTACATATTGTAGGAGAGTTGGGGATAGATTCTACATATTGTAGGAGAGTTGGGGGTAGATCCTACATATTGTAGGAGAGTTGGGGGTAGATCCTACATATTGTAGGTGAGTTGGGGATAGATCCTACATATTGTAGGTGAGTTGTAGGTGAGTTGGGTGCAGTTGGTTTTGCTGCATTAAACTGCTCCGGTTATTACCCAGTTCTGCTCTCCTGCGTCTGACTTCCCTGCCACCAGCTACGCACCCCTTACACCTACATATTGTAGGAGAGTTGGGGATAGATCCTACATATTGTAGGAGAGTTGTGGATAGATCCTACATATTGTAGGAGAGTTGGGTATAGATCCTACATATTGAGATTATTCATCTCATATGCATACGTAGATACTGTACTCTATATCATCGACTGCATCCTTATGTAATACATGTATCACTAGCCACTTTAACTATGCCACTTGGTTTACATACTCATCTCATATGTATATACTGTACTCGATATCACCTACTGTATCTTGCCTATGCTGCTCTGTACCATCACTCATTCATATATCCTTATGTACATATTCTTTATCCCCTTACACTGTGTATTTTTTGGAATTGTTAGTTAGATTACTTGTTCGTTATTACTGCATTGTCGGGAAACTAGAAGCACAAGCATTTCGCTACACTCGCATTAACATCTGCTAACCATGTGTATGTGACAAATAAAATTTGATTTGATTTGATTTGATTTGATATTGTAGGAGAGTTGGGTATAGATCCTACATATTGTAGGAGAGTTGGGGGTAGATCCTACATATTGTAGGTGAGTTGTGGATAGATCCTACATATTGTAGGAGAGTTGTGGATAGATCCTGCATATTGTAGGAGAGTTGGGTATAGATCCTACATATTGTAGGAGAGTTGGGTATAGATCCTACATATTGTAGGAGAGTTGGGTATAGATCCTACATATTGCAGGTGAGTTGGGGGTAGATCCTACATATTGTAGGAGAGTTGGGGGTAGATCCTACATATTGTAGGAGAGTTGGGGGTAGATCCTACATATTGTAGGTGAGTTGGGGATAGATCCTACATATTGTAGGTGAGTTGGGTATAGATCCTACATATTGTAGGAGAGTTGGGGGTAGATCCTACATATTGTAGGAGAGTTGGGGATAGATCCTACATATTGTAGGTGAGTTGGGTATAGATCCTACATATTGTAGGAGAGTTGGGGGTAGATCCTACATATTGTAGGTGAGTTGGGTATAGATCCTACATATTGTAGGAGAGTTGGGTATAGATCCTACATATAATATGTCTGATAATGTGTTACAGGTTGAACAAGGAGCAGAGTTCGTCCTATGAGAATCTAATCAATGTTTAACCTTAAGGCCATCTACTTAGAGAGGACCCTTAAAACTGAAATGGGTGATTAGTTATTCATATAGGATCCATTTGAAAATGGCCAACATCCAAAAGTGTTACTAATTAAAAATCAATCTGTGGGCCATTAGTGGGAAGGTTGTGTTTTTCAGAGATGCCTTTGTAATGAGCCCTGCTTTAGGTCTGGGGGGGGGGGGGGGGGTTGGAGTACAGATGCCAGCTAAACTGAGCTCCGCTGTAGCTCAACTTAAACCATTGATACTATGTGTGTAGATGCTGTACTTGTAGTCTGTACTAATGGATTCACTTACCCTGGGCAGGAGAAAGCGACACAATAAATGTGGGTGTTCGTTGTACTTGAGAGGCTCCATAGATAACTATTAAAGGCAGATTTGTTGGCCTGATTTTGATGGCTAACGGAAGGGATTCCAGAGCAGGAATGCATTTGTCTGCTTTAGCAGGAGAGGTGTTAGATATGTGATAAATGTTTGCTAAACTCAGACCAGCACCTGGGGAAAAGCAACCCGCAGTGTCCGGACTCTGCTGAAACCGTATTAAAGGTGCAGAAGCGTATTTCAAGGCACCTCTTTAAAATCGGCCCCATTACAAAGGTATAACTGGTGCTGACGACGGGCTAACGATCTGCCCTTGTAGGTCTAAACTGTAACTCAGCAGTTGGTAACCTGGGCCCGGACAGGACGGCACCACTGTTTTACAAAATTATAACATCTAGAATACATTTGAACACAGCCAGTGAAACCAGAGGTTAAGAAGGACATGAGCTCTGCTTCCATGTCATGGATGCCATTTAAAATGGGATTATTGGTTAGGTAGCGGCTATTTGATCACTCCTATTACCATTCTTGATGTTTCAACAATGGCCAATGTGGCATAAACACGGCCCTCTAGATCCCCATGAACAGTCACTTAAAGCAAAATAGAATAAATCACTTACTTTAAGATGATTGGAGCAATGGGCTCCTGAGTGGCGCAGCAGTCTAAGACACTGCATCTCAGTGCTTGAATCCAGTGTTTGAATCCAGGCTGTATCACAACCGGCCGTGATTGGGAGTCCCATAGGGGCGGCACACAATTGGCCCAATGTCATTTGGGTTTGGCCGGTGTAGGCTGTCATTGTAAATAAGAATTTGTTCTTAACTAACTTGCCTATTAAAAATAAATAAAATAATTGTTGAAATAACTTTTCAGGTGCTTGGTTAATCTTTTTTCTCTCCTTTCATGCACCTTTGTATGTGTTCCAAATCTTAAATGTACCTAAAACATCCACTCCATTTCTACCAAGGTGTCTTTAGGCAGGAATAATACTCACAGCATAATACTCACGGTCGAATACTCGCAGCCTAATACCCACAGCCTAATTAATACTCACAGCCTAATTAATACTCACAGCCTGATTAATACTCCCAACCTAATACTCACATCCTAATTAATACCTACAGCCGGATACTCACAGCCTCATTAATACTCCCAGCCTAATTAATACTCCCAACCTAATACTCACAGGCAAATTAATACTCACAGCCTCATTAATACTTTCAGCCTAATACTCACAGCCTAATTAATACTCACAGCCTAATTAATACTTACAGCCTAATATTCACATCCTAATTTGTCACGTTTGTTCAAAATCGAACCCAGAAGCAGACCAGGACAAGGAGAGTAGTAAGAAGGTGAGTATTTATTTACAAGTGAATGTGAGTGGGTAGATACATCCAGGTGGCGTAGCGGGCAGCGGTGGTGAGTTGATGGGAGTAAATAGGTGGATCCAATGGGGAAGCGGAATCCTCCGATGACCAGGCGGGAATGGGGTAAATGATCCGGGTGAGTAACTGAAGACAGAACAAACGGAGGTAAGTTGAAGGCAAGCAAGACGTACAAAACAACAAAACAAATTCTATCCAACTTGAGGCTGATACTATGGCAAAACATACTGTTCATGGCTAACGATCCGGCAGGGAATGGATGTCAGGTCAGAGCTTTTGAAGGGGAGAGGTGATGATCAGGACAGGTGTGCAGATTACTGATGGGATACAGGTGCGGGTGAACATCGATCTCCCAACAAGCTAATCTGCCCGGCAACCAGACAGGGTGCGTTCCAGGACACCGGAAACACACTCCAGGACAGAAACACAGGCAAACACAGACTCAGGAAGCGGGGTTCGTGACATAATTAATACTTACAGCCTAATACTCACATCCTAATTAATACTCACAGCCTAATTAATACTTGCAGCCTAATTAATACTTACAGCCTAACACTCACAGCCTAATACACAAAATAAGACACACAAATTAATTATGTCCCATACGCGCACGCACAAACACAAACCATACATCACGTGTTATAATAATGACGGCCATAATATGCTGTCGTCCATGGTGTGGGATGAATGGTTCCCTATCACTCTGGATGGTGTGGGATGAATGGTTCCCTATCACTCTGGATGGTGTGGGATGAATGGGTCCCTATCACTCTGGATGGTGTGGGATGAATGGTTCCCTATCACTCTGGATGGTGTGGGATGAATGGTTCCCTATCACTCTGGATGGTGTGGGATGAATGGTTCCCTATCACTCTGGATGGTTCGGGATGAATGGTTCCCTATCACTCTGGATGGTGTGGGATGAATGGTTCCCTATCACTCTGGATGGTGTGGGATGAATGGTTCCCTATCACTCTGGATGGTTCGGGATGAATGGTTCCCTATCACTCTGGATGGTGTGGGATGAATGGTTCCCTATCACTCTGGATGGTTCGGGATGAATGGTTCCCTATCACTCTGGATGGTGTGGCTGAATTGTCCCAGTCAGGGACAAAGAGCAATGTACAGTTTGTCTGAAAGATTTCCAAATGAAAGCTTTGGAAGATTTGGGAGGGTTTTTCCATTACATCTAGGTCTTGGAATTTGCTCTTGGTGGTAGCTGGCTCCTATTAAAGAGGAAGCAGCAGCTGTAGCCTTCAAGACTTTTACTTTTGTACACATAGAACACATTATAGCCAATGTCTTTTATAGGACAGTCCTGTGATGAGACAAGGGGCTGACAACCTCCACGTCTGCTTAATGTAAAGTAGAGAGTTCTATGTGGGGCGTTCCATGGAGCACGGGAGATTTGGCTACAACGGGCTCTTCTGGGTCAGATGTGAGGAGGTGTGACCTCACAAAACACACTGCATTTCTGAGAGCTGCCAGGCGAGGGAGTTGTAAGGTGTCTGGCAAGGACAAGTGATTGATTCCATCATGACTAGAGTGCAGTAGCTTTTATAGAGGGTTCACAACCAGCCGAATGGCAGAGACGGTACACATCGGAAACCTGTGCTACAGTGTGCTATATGCTAACCGAGAGGATTCTAAAAGAGAGCCCTGCTAACAAAGCAGAGAGGTTGATGGCTTCTTCTTCTACTGTTTAGAAATACAAACATATGCTGATAGCTTCTTCTTCTACTGTTTAGAAATACAAACAGATGTTGATAGCTTCTTCTTCTACTGTTTAGAAATACAAACAGATGTTGATAGCTTCTTCTTCTACTGTTTAGAAATACAAACAGATGTTGATAGCTTCTTCTTCTACTGTTTAGAAATAGAAACACAATGTAGCATCTTCCTTGTGCTTCTTTCCCTGATAGTTCTACTGCCTGAAACCTTCTAAAGGTTGGGTCTTTATCCTTAATTGCAGCCTCCCTTACTCAGAGATTTAATTACATGGAGAGTAGGCTCCCAAAGTCAAAATATCTCTGCACCATTGGAAATCTATTGTGCTCCATGGATTAGCCTAGAACTTTCAAGGTGCTGTAAGGAGAGGGAGGAGCGGTCATATTGATGGCAGGAGGGGCATCAGATTGCCATTATTGACTAGTGCAGATATTACACTGTAGCCGTGTGCAAATTGGTTCCTGAGGGGTTTTCAGCTCTCTGAGCCCCTTTACCTCAACCCCCACAAACTCCCTCTGTAAATCGTAGTGGTGGAACGCTTCCAGTCCCTCGCTGGCGCCGGCCCGCCTCCTCTGATCAATACCAAATTTTAGGCCTTGCAATCAGCCGGTGTTGCCCGGCAACACTGATGTTACGCAGGTTGAGTGCTGGCTGTTAAATAATTTCCTTTAAGCAAGCGTAATTGAGTATTTGTACTGTAGGCTGTCACCTGAGACTATTTACATCAAGCCTGATCCTGCAGGACATTAGTTATGCCTGCTCTCTGAGGGTTGTGCTCGGCGGCTGGTGACCTTACAGACAAGCCGGGAGGGTGTTACTATGGCAACTGAGTTTACTTTGGAACAGTGGAGCTCTAAAGGGGATATGGGGTGGGTGGGAGGGAGGGGGCAACTGAGTGTGGCTCTCTTTTGGGGAGGGGGAAGGTTCTGGGATGCTCTCTGGTTATTTGTCCTTGTTCACTGTTAGAAGACCCAAGTACCTTCGACAAGACTGATGCAGTCACTAGGAGGTTTAATATCTGAAATTAGAAGAAATATTTAACTTTTAAATCAATTTTCTTTATTGTTCTTGCAGAGGGCCAAGACAGTTTAATGTAACACATTAGCATATTAGTAAATGGTTTTAATGACTTATCATACTTTCAGATACATCCATTATTGCTCGTAGGTTGTAATGTCCAGTTGGCCAATAAAATAAACCAGAAAATCTACAACTAATTTAACTGGATTGCGACATTACTCAGAATTCAAACAAATAAAGCAACTGCGTGATTTATAGTGTTACATTTAAATGATTAAAACATACATTTACCAGCTCCCTGAGCAATGTTCATCTATCACACTATACTAAAATGACATCTTAAAGGCTAGAGTCACTGTACTGATAGGACTATCTATTGTACAACCGACCACTACAAGCCAGAGCTTCATTCAGTGATATACAGTAACCACTGAAATTCTTGGCACCCTTGATAAAGATGAACAAAAAAGACTATAAAATAATAATACAAACACTCAGCTATACAGTGCCTTGCAAAAGTATTCATCCCCCTTGGCGATTTCCTGTAAGTGTGAAGTGAAATAAAAAAAATAACTTGTTACAATTTTTATTTTCATTTTAATTAACGTATTAGTGGTGCATGCATATTTATTCAACCCCTTCTCAATTAAACCACTAAATTAGATCTGGTGCAACCAATTACCTTTAGAAGTCACATAATTAGTTAAATAAAGTCCACCCGTGTGCAATCATAGTGTCACATGAGCTGTCACATGATCTCAAAATATATACACCTGTTATGAAAGGCCCCAGAGTCTACAACACCAGTAAGCAACAGGCACCACCAAGCAAGTGGCACCATGAAGACCAAGGAGCTCTACAAACAGTTATGAAGAAGCACAGATCAGGGTTGGGTTATAAAAAAATCTTGAAACTCTGAACATCCCACGGAGCACCATTAAATTCATTATTAAAAAATTGAAAGAATATGGCACCACAATAAACCTGCCAAGAGAGGGCCAACCACCAAAATTCACAGACCAGGCAAGGAGGGCATTAATCAGAGAGGCAACAAAGAGACCAAAGATAACCCTGAAATAAGCAAACACATTTGGTGTTCGCCAAAAGGCACGTGAGAGACTCCCCAAACATATGGAATAAGGTACTCTGGTCAGATGAGACAAAAATTGAGCTTTTTGACCATCAAGGAAAATGCTATGTCTGGCGCAAACCCAACACCTTCCATCACCCCGAGAATACCATCCCCACAGTGAAATATGGTGGTGGCAGCATTATGCTTTGGGGATGTTTTTCATCAGCAGGGACTGGGAAACTGATCAGATTTGAAGGAATGATGGATGGTGCTATATACAGGGACATTCTTGAGGGAAACCTGTTTCAGTCTTCCAGAGATTTGAGACTGGGATGGAGGTTCACCTTCCAGCAGGACAATGACCCGAAGCATACTGCTAAAGCAACACTTGAGGGGTTTAAGGGGAAACATTTAAATGTCTTGGAAGGGCCTAGTCAAAGCCAGGACCTCAATCCAATTGAGAATCTGTGGTGTGACTTAAAGATTGCTGTACACCAGCAGAACCCATCCAACTTGAAGGAGCTGGAACAGTTTTGCCTTGAAGAATGGGAAAAAATCCCTGTGGCTAGATGTGCCAAGCTTATAGAGACATACCCCAAGGGACTTGCAGCTGTAATTGCTGGAAAAGGTGGCTCTACAAAGTATTGACTCTTTTTTTTGGGGGGGGGGGGGGGGGTGAATAGTTATGCATGCTCAAGTTTTGTCTTATTTCTTGTTTGTTTCACAATAAAAAATATTTTGCATCCTCAAAGTGGTAGGCATGTTGTGTAAATCAAATGATACAACCCCTCCCCCCAAAACATATATTTTAATTCCAGGTTGTAAGGCAACAAAACAGGAAAAATGCCAAGGGGGGTGAATACTTTCGCAAGCCACTGTATTTTATGTTCCAGAAAATTGGGAAATGATATTATTTTATACTAATACAATTGATCAGAGAAAGAGATTTTGTTAACAAGTAACATTTTTTTTCTCAAAAGCATACAAGGGTTAAAAACATTGGCACCCCTGTTTTCCATACTCTGGTACCCTTCCCCTGCGAGGTTAACAGCGCTGAGCCTTTTTCAGAAAACGCTTTATGAGATTGGAGAATACATTGGAGAAAACATACAGAATAGGTCCAGATCCTTGATATCCTGTCTGCGCTTATGGACTGCCTTCTTCAATTCAAACCACAAGTTTACAATGGGGTTCAAGTCAAGAGACTTTGACGGCCATTGTAAAATGTTGATTTTGTGGTCAAAAGAAACCATTTCTTTGTGGGTTTTGACGTGTGTTTGGAGTTATTGTCTTGGTGGAAGATCCACTTGGGGTCAAGTTTCAGCCTCCAGAGGCAACCAGGTTGTTGGATAGAATGTGCAGGTACTTGGTAAATTTCATGATTCCGTTGACCTTAACATTGGCCCCAGAACGAGTGGAAGAAAAATAGCCCCATAACATCAAAGACCCATAGCCATATTTTACAGTGGGTATGGGGTTATCTCCTGCATGCATCCTTTCGACGCCAACCCTTACCGCTGGTGTGCGTGGCCAAAGACCTTTTTTTTTTTATTTTATGTCATATGCTGTTGTATAGGTGGAATCATGCTCTGTTTATAGTATACAAGTCCAGGGATGTATGTTGTTAAAGATTCCAGTCACCCTAGTCATAGACTGTTCTCTCTGCTACCGCACGGCACGTGGTAACGGAGCACCATGTCTAGGTCCAAAAGGATCCTTAACAGCTTCTACCCCCAAGCCATGAGATTGCTGAACAATGAATCAAATGACCACCCGGACTATTTACATTCACCTACATTTCTTGAAGTAGCTGGACAATTCTTCAATTCTTCATGTATTCTATGGATGCATATAACTCATTCATCCCATCTTCCATTGGCTCTCAACAATAATTGATCAAAGATGGAGATCAAATCGAATCAAATTGAATTGTATTTGTCACATACGGCGAATACAACAGTGAAATGCTTACTAACAAAGCCCTTATCCATCAATGCAGTTATAAGAAACATGAGTGTTAAGAAAGTATTTACTAAAATAAACTGAAGTAAAAAAAAAAATTGTAATGCAAATAGTTCAGATAGCCATTTGATTGTGGCTTGAGGGTAGAAGCTGTTCAGAAGCCTTTTGGACTTGCTTCCGCTTGTCACGAGGTAGCAGAGAGAAGAGTCTATGACTGGGGTGGCTGGAGTCTTTGCATTTAGTATTGCTGAGGCAGGTGAACCCATACTGAGTAGCACCCATGTCCACACAAGAAAACACAATTAAACCATGTTCCACCCACAACTGATGGAAACCTTGTTCATCTGTAGACAAACAATATCTCTACACAATAGATTCACAAAATTGCTTACACTGCCACTAATACCCCTGCACTTTATAACTCATTTTCTTGTCGATTTTTCTTTGTCCTCAGACAAGGTGGGTGAAAGTCGTGTAGGACTTTCAGTGTTTAGACCGGTGACACTGATAACAACACCTCGTGTGGGGACATTTTTCCCCCCCCAAAAAAGTAGTTTTGAATGATCTTTACAAATATGTCGTTTTAACCTCCTCGGAAAGTTAATATGATGCAAATAATTTGCCTACATTGGCATGCATTGTGTTCACTGAGCAAAAAAAACATAAGCATGAAAAATGAAATAGTAGATTATTCTATTATTGTTGAACTATTGTTTTCAACCATAAAGCGAAGTGTCAGCTTCATTACTTTCACAACAGCTCCATTGTAATGTCTTCCTCAACTTTAGAATGATAAAATATTATCGGATATCATTGTAATTTCCATTATTAAAAATGGCAAACCCAGTAACATAATCTGACAAATCTGTTTTCTACTCTCTTCAAGGCTATTATACATTAATGAATCAAAGGTATTGGTCATTTATCCTGGGGCTAGAATCATCAGGTTTTACAAGGTGCATTTCACAGCCATCAAAGACTTCAGGAAACCATAAAGATGTTGAATAACAAAGAATTATGGTCATCATAACTTGTGATTTTATGATATTGTTTATGCCCACAAAATGTCCCATTAAAATAATTTCTATATCATCTCATTTCTATATGAGTTGCTATCTAGTCATACAGAGCCAGGGGAATGAGCAGTCAGGATTTTACTACTCTGATTTGGCTTCAAAGACCTGGTCTGAACATTGCCAAGGACTTGAACGTCAACAAAAGGTATTTTAATCTGCCTCACTAAAATAGCAGGTAGCCTGGTGGTTAGAGCATTGGGCCAGTAACCGAAAGGTTGTTGGATCAAATCCCGGAGCTGACAAGGTATAAATCTGTCATTCTACCCCTGAACAAGGCAGTTAACCCACTGTTCCCCAGTAGGGCTGTCATTGTAAATAAGACTTTTATTCTTAACTGAATTGCCTCGTTAAATAAAGGTTAAATAAAATATTAGAAATAATAATGCCTTATGCACAGGACTGATTTCTAAAACACTTCAACTTCAGTGATACGTTTGGCTTTTACCTTTTAATTTCCCTCTAAGACGGATATGATTCAGTTTGTGGGGTCTGGTCTAGTGGTGGTTTGAGCTGCAGCTCCAGGCTTGTGCTTTGGGAGACAATAGTTTAGCGAGAGAGAGAGAGGGGGGAGGGTTGCCTGCTGCTGGCCCGGTATGGATGACCTCTCCCCAGAGTCTCCCTGGTCCCTGATTCAATCAGCGTGTCTCCAGGTCCAATGTTTCCTGGCACTGATGTATTGCAGGGTGGAGCGCAGTGTTGTACGGCGTCACTGTGTCGATCAGGTTATGTCAGAGCCATTTCGCCTCTGTGATTTTATTCAGCAGTCATTCGGTAGACGCAGAGGGGTGGAGACATTCGTTTGATTTGATCCCTTTATGGGAATGTGGATTGAATAAGATGAGATGAAGGTTGACCGGATTGTTTGTTTCACAAACAGAGACAACAGGGTGAGGATGGGTAACTATGGAACGGGAGAGAGGGAATGAACATAAAGACAGCAGACATAATGGAAAGTAAATAACAAAAGGATGTTGTCAGCTAGTCCACTTCCATTCATATCCTCACATGTATCCTCCTCAACATTGAACTCCATCTATAAATTAGTCTGTAGTTAGTTTTAAGTAGGAGACAATTGATGTACAGTACACAACCCTTACCCTAAACCCCAGCATAACCCCAGACACAGCATAATGAGTAATTACAATACTTATTACACCGTCATTACAGGAGCAATAAGACTGTAATAAGGGCATTCTAATGTAGTGTAGCTAGAAATTGTGCAAAATTTTGTTTTTCAAAGATTTCTATGAAAAGGAAAGTAGACAATGAGCGTAGGGTGTTCCAGCAAGATTGGACATCGAAATATTTATTTATTGTGGCATCATGGAAAGCTGTGTGCTTAGTGTGCGAAGAGAGCATCGCTGTCTTGAAAGACTATAACTTGTCCTAACACTTCCAGACAAAGCATGCAGAGAAATATAGGAATAAGTCTTCTGAGCAGAGGGCAAGTAGCAAGGACTTTTCATAAAACTGCATTCAGCAAATGACGGAATTGTGTACTGTCCCACAAAATTGCTGAACATAGCAAGCCATTCACTGAGGGCCAATTCATTAATGAATGTTTTATTGACTCTGCAGCAACACTTTGCCCCGACAAGAAAGATCTGTTTGAAAATGTTTCCATGTCAAGACGAACAGGTGACACAGCATGTTGAGGACATCAAAGAGAATATGGAACAACAGTTGAAAGATAAGGTAAAGGATTTCACCTATTTCTCCTTGGCCCTGGATGAGAACAGTGATACACGTGACATGGCACAGTTGTTGATGTTCTGACGAGGCATAACCCCAGACTTTTAAATTACAGAGGAGCTTCAGTGCAGTCAATGAAGAGCACAACCACAGGGAAAGATTTATTGGAGGAGGTTAATAAGTGTGTGGCAAAGCTGGGACTGAGTTTTGAAAAGTTATCCAGTGGGACCACTGATGGGTGCCCAGACTTGACAGGAGAAAACGATGGCCTTTTGAAAAGGACACAAGATAAAGTAGCTGAACCCAGATTAGAAAAGTATTTTCCTGTATCGTATTATTCATCAGGAAGTGCTCTGTAAATTTGTTCTGAAAACGAGCCATGTTGTGGTTACAGTCATTAAAGTGGTAAACTTCAGAAGAGCAAAATCTTTAAACCACAGACAGTTTGTCTCACTGTTGGAAGAGACAGAGTCAGGTCGTGCAGATCTCCCTTACCACGCATACGTGAGATAGTTGAGTTTGGGGAAGGTGTTTAAAAGGGTGTGAGACCTGAAGTCAGAGGTTGCTGAGTTTTTGCAAATGAAAGGAAAATAGGTGGATTTCCCTCAACTGCAAGATAAAGAATGGTTGGTTGGCTGATTTTGCTGTGGACATCATGGCCCTCATGAATGAACTGAATTCCAAACTACAAGGGAAGGGCCTTTTTGCACATCAGAAGCTCAGCCTTGTCAAAGCCTTCAACAGATAATTACTCCTCCTGACCCGCTAAGTAGAAGCCAACACTCTGACCCACCTTCTGACACTACTAGTCTGTTCCCTATCAGATGACCTGCGATGAGTTTTCTTGTTGTTTCGAGGATTTCAAAGTGTTGGAAAATGACATGCTGTTGGTTTCCTCTCCTTTCACCTTCAATGTGGATAACGCTCCCACTGACCTGCAACTTGAGCTTATCGATCTTCAGTCTGATGCAGTGATTGGAGGACTATTTAAAACAATGTCACTGACGAGGTTCTATGCATCTCTCAATGAAAAAAACTTTCCAAAGATTAGGAGTCATGCTCAGAAGATGTTTGTACTGTCTGGGTCAACCTATGTATGTGAACAGACATTTTCAGTGATGAAATATAACAAGTCAAGGCACAAATCATATCTTATTGACTCTCACCTCGCAATCCTGCGCATAGCGACGTCAGAAACTATACCGGACTTCACTACTCTTGTCAATGCCCATCAGAAACGTCACTCCTCACACTGATTGAGTAGTTGAAATGTAATGTTGAGCTCTCTCTCTTTTTCTTGTGTTTTTGTGCATACCTGTTAACAAGAGTTCTGTCGGTAGTGTTGAATGCACAGTGTACTTTTCCCTCTGTGTAGTTCATTGCATGTTTAATCATGAAAATACCTACCAAAAGGAGAACATGGATGTGGTTTATTTCTGTGCATGTTAAAGTAGTAAAATAAGTAGCATATCTGGACGTAATTTACAGTAGATATATCTGTCAACACAGTCATACACATGATGTATAATCCTGTAATATGATTCTGGCCCACGATGGCAAAAATATATTCTAAAGTGGCCCTCCATGGAAAATAATTGCCCAGGCCTTCCTTACACTTTCAGTTTTTTAACAGTGACCTTTCACTCCTGTCTTGGCATCAATGTCCCATACTTAATTACCATTAATTTCCCTGGAGGAAGTAATAAAAGACCAGCTACATTTTCCATGTCAGCGTGTCTAACATCTCCTAGCTTCTCTGATTAGAGATGTGAGGGTAATTAATTATTTCAATCACAACGACAGCGTCAAGAAAACTGATGCTGATTTACAACAGAGAGAAAATTACCCAGCACAGCTTGGACATCAAAGGGAAAGCATCCCCATGTGGGTGTGTTGTTTGACCCTGAATAGCCCCACGGTGAAAGCATCCCCATGTGGGTGTGTTGTTTGACCCTGAATAGCCCCACGGTGAAAGCATCCCCATGTAAGTGTGTTGTTTGACCCTGAATAGCCCCACAGTGAAAGCATCCCCATGTGGGTGTGTTGTTTGACCCTGAATAGCCCCACAGTGAAAGCATCCCCATGTGGGTGTGTTGTTTGATCCTGAATAGCCCCACAGTGAAAGCATCCCCATGTGGGTGTGTTGTTTGACCCTGAATAGCCCCACGGTGAAAGCATCCCCATGTGGGTGTGTTGTTTGACCCTGAATAGCCCCACAGTGAAAGCATCCCCATGTGGGTGTGTTGTTTGATCCTGAATAGCCCCACAGTGAAAGCATCCCCATGTGGGTGTGTTGTTTGACCCTGAATAGCCCCACGGTGAAAGCATCCCCATGTGGGTGTGTTGTTTGATCCTGAATAGCCCCACAGTGAAAGCATCCCCATGTGGGTGTGTTGTTTGACCCTGAATAGCCCCACGGTGAAAGCATCCCCATGTGGGTGTGTTGTTTGACCCTGAATAGCCCCACAGTGAAAGCATCCCCATGTGGGTGTGTTGTTTGATCCTGAATAGCCCCACAGTGAAAGCATCCCCATGTGGGTGTGTTGTTTGACCCTGAATAGCCCCACGGTGAAAGCATCCCTATGTGGGTGTGTTGTTTGACCCTGAATAGCCCCACAGTGAAAGCATCCCCATGTAAGTGTGCTTGTTGACCCTGAATAGCCCCACAGTGAAAGCATCCCTATGTAGGTGTGTTGTTTAACCCTGAATAGCCCCACAGTGAAAGCATCCCCATGTGGGTGTGTTGTTTGACCCCGAATAGCCCCACAGTGAAAGCATCCCTATGTAGGTGTGTTGTTTAAACATGAATAGCCCCACAGTGAAAGCATCCCCATGTGGGTGTGTTGTTTGACCCTGAATAGCCCCACGGTGAAAGCATCCCCATGTGGGTGTGTTGTTTGACCCTGAATAGCCCCACGGTGAAAGCATCCCCATGTGGGTGTGTTGTTTGACCCTGAATAGCCCCACGGTGAAAGCATCCCCATGTGGGTGTGTTGTTTGACCCTGAATAGCCCCACGGTGAAAGCATCCCCATGTGGGTGTGTTGTTTGACCCTGAATAGCCCCACGGTGAAAGCATCCCCATGTGGGTGTGTTGTTTGACCCTGAATAGCCCCACGGTGAAAGCATCCCCATGTGGGTGTGTTGTTTGACCCTGAATAGCCCCACGGTGAAAGCATCCCCATGTGGGTGTGTTGTTTGATCCTGAATAGCCCCACGGTGAAAGCATCCCCATGTGGGTGTGTTGTTTGATCCTGAATAGCCCCACGGTGAAAGCATCCCCATGTGGGTGTCTTGTTTGATCCTGAATAGCCCCACGGTGAAAGCATCCACAATGAAGAAGTGAACCTCTATGATTGAACCATCACGTGATCCTCACAAAGGGAGGCACCGCAGGGTTCACCGTAAACAAGTCGGTGCAGATTGGTGCTGTAACACAGAGACCAGATTTGAACAGAGGTCTTTTCAAGGGCTAATACAGCAGGGCCTATAAAGCCTAACTACCTTCTGTGCTATTCACTAACACCTGCAGGCTCTGAATTGGACAGTAAACACCATCGACTCTTTAAAAAAAGAGAGGTTTCTGTCTGTCTCTCTGTGGATTGTATGTCTCTCTATGGAGACGATCTATCTGTGGAGACTTTCTGTCTCTCTTTGATCAGTGGACGACTAAAACCCAAAGGAAGGTTCAAACATTACTCACGTTTTTGAAGTGGGTCTATATCACAACAATTGTTTAAACTGTTTTGGCGTTTTGATGTTATAGAGCGTAGACATTCAGTAAATATACTGTAGAGTGTAGATTCTCAGTAAATAAATCTCTATGTATAAAAGATCATTTTTGAAACTTATGAGCAGTAATGGAAACACATCCAGTGAGATTAACTCCTCTCCATGTTCATAGGTGTCCATGAAGAGCTAGTGGAGGAATGGGGTGTTCTAGAATAGTGGAGGAATGGTGTGTTCTAGAATAATGGAGGAATGGAGTGTTCTAGAGTAGTGGAGGAATGGGGTGTTCTAGATATTGTGGAAGAATTGGGTGTTCTAGATATTGTGGAAGAATTGGGTGTTCTAGAATAGTGGAGGAATGGTGTGTTCTAGAGTAGTGGAGGAATGGAGTGTTCTAGAGTAGTGGAGGAATGGGGTGCTCTAGAATAGTGGAGGAATGGGGTGCTCTAGAATAGTGGAGGAATGGGGTGCTCTAGAATAGTGGAGGAATGGGGTGCTCTAGAATAGTGGAGGAATGGGGTGTTCTAGAATAGTGGAGGAATGGGGTGCTCTAGAATAGTGGAGGAATGGGGTGCTCTAGAATATTGGAGGAATGTGGTGTTCTAGAATAGTGGAGGAATGGGGTGTTCTAGAATAGTGGAGGAATGGGGTGCTCTAGAATAGTGGAGGAAGGGGTTGCTCTAGATGATTCCATACTATGTGCTATAAACACATTTTTACCCAGGCAGCACCTGGAGGTGGTTATGAAACAGTTTAACTTTAGACCGTCCCCTCGCCCATACCCGGGCGCGAACCAGGGACCCTCTGTGCACATCAACAACAGTCACCAATGAAGCATCGTTACCCATCGCTCCACAAAAGCCGCGGCCCTTGCAGAGCAAGGGGAACTACTACTTCAAGGTCTCAGAGCAAGTGACGTCACCGATTGAAACGCTATTTAGCGCGAACCACTGCTAACTAAGCTAGCGTTTCACATCCGTTACAGTTACAGACCTGGTTTCTCTCTTCTCCCCCAGTACACTCAGGTGTTAGTTAGAGGAAGTAATCTTCCTTCCTCCTGGCACACAATTACCTCTCCTCTGCTGTTTGCTCTAATGGCTCTTTCTGCTGGGATTGGTGATGAGACAGTGTTTTTGATGGGTATGGGATTATATTAATTATTTTACTCTGGCCGTTTAAAAAAAAAAATCTGTAAACTCCCCGGTTCTTATGATTAATTGTCCTTGGAAATTAACCCGGGTCTCGCTTTAATTTTTACTCCTATGAATATTCATTCACGTTAACTCTCCCCTTTTCGTTTTTTACAGCCCACCTTTCTGAAGCACATCTTTTGAATATTCATTGTCTGGTTGAAAAATGGGTGCAGACTTGTGGCTTGCATTAGAGCGGTGACTCGGATATCACTAGAATTACATATCTGGAATTAAAAGATGTGCTTTGGGTCATAAATAATATTTACAGGAGGTCATCAGGTGAAGTAAGAAAGCTGGTATTTATATAACGTCTCATGTTTTAGTCTGGAGGTGTCAGGAATATGCAAAGGAGAGCCTGGGCTTTTGTTTTCTTCGAGAAGGGAGGAGGAGTCATATTTCATTCCATTCTATTCTATTTTTTTTAACCCTTGTGATAAATGGCAAGTTGAATAATTAGGATATAATCACATTCAGCATATTGTCATACTATAATGTGCAGATCTCAATATCACCTTGAATAAAGCATCTACCAAAAGAATACATTTGAGTAATAACATGGTAATTTACACAAAGGTCTAAATCAAATTAACATTATGGTATTCCTGTGTTGTGCAACAGCAGACAATTTCATTGACCAAAGGAACAAGGTGGTAATCCTCATGGGCTATTGTCCAGTATCTTCTCTAAACAGTAGTAATTGTCCATGTTTTCTTATGGATAAATAATATATTTTTAAAGTTGGTAAACATATCTTGTACATCTATCACTCACGAAATGGGAAAATATACTTGAAGTTTAATAAGAAAGGAGATCCTTTTGAGGTTCCACAGAGTTATAATAGTATTTTGTGAGTTGTAATAGCATTGTGTGTGTTGTCATAGCATTGTGTGAGTTGTAATAGCATTGTGTGTGTTGTCATAGCATTGTGTGAGTTGTAATAGCATTGTGTGAGTTGTAATAGCATTGTCTGAGTTGTAATAGCATTGTGTGAGTTGTAATAGCATTGTGTGAGTTGTAATAGCATTGTGTGAGTTGTAATAGCATTGTGTGAGTTGTAATAGCATTGTGTGTGTTGTCATAGCATTGTGTGAGTTGTAATAGCATTGTGTGTGTTGTCATAGCATTGTGTGAGTTGTAATAGCATTGTGTGTGTTGTCATAGCATTGTGTGAGTTGTAATAGCATTGTGTGAGTTGTAATAGCATTGTCTGAGTTGTAATAGCATTGTCTGAGTTGTAATAGCATTGTCTGAGTTGTAATAGCATTGTGTGTGTTGTCATAGCATTGTGTGAATTGTAATAGCATTGTCTGAGTTGTAATAGCATTGTCAGAGTTGTAATAGCATTGTCAGAGTTGTAATAGCATTGTGTGAGTTGTAATAGCATTGTGTGAATTGTAATAGCATTGTGTGAGTTGTAATAGCATTGTCTGAGTTGTAATAGCATTGTCAGAGTTGTAATAGCATTGTGTGAGTTGTAATAGCATTGTCAGAGTTGTAATAGCATTGTCAGAGTTGTAATAGCATTGTGTGAGTTGTAATAGCATTGTGTGAATTGTAATAGCATTGTCTGAGTTGTAATAGCATTGTGTGAGTTATAATAGCATTGTCAGAGTTGTAATAGCATTGTCAGAGTTGTAATAGCATTGTGTGAGTTGTAATAGCATTGTCAGAGTTGTAATAGCATTGTCAGAGTTGTAATAGCATTGTCAGAGTTGTAATAGCATTGTCAGAGTTGTAATAGCATTGTGTGAGTTGTAATAGCATTGTCAGAGTTGTAATAGCATTGTGTGAGTTGTAATAGCATTGTCAGAGTTGTAATAGCATTGTCAGAGTTGTAATAGCATTGTGTGTGTTGTAATAGCATTGTGTGAGTTGTAATAGCATTGTCTGAGTTGTAATAGCATTGTCAGAGTTGTAATAGCATTGTCAGAGTTGTAATAGCATTGTGTGAGTTGTAATAGCATTGTGTGAGTTGTAATAGCATTGTCAGAGTTGTAATAGCATTGTGTGAGTTGTAATAGTATTGTGTGAGTTGTAATAGCATTGTGTGAGTTGTAATAGCATTGTGTGAGTTGTAATAGCATTGTGTGAGTTGTAATAGCATTGTGTGAGTTGTAATAGCATTGTGTGAGTTGTAATAGCATTGTGTGAGTTGTAATAGCATTGTGTGTGTTGTAATAGCATTGTCAGAGTTGTAATAGCATTGTCAGAGTTGTAATAGCATTGTCAGAGTTGTAATAGCATTGTGTGAGTTGTAATAGCATTGTGTGTGTTGTAATAGCATTGTCAGAGTTGTAATAGCATTGTCTGAGTTGTAATAGCATTGTCAGAGTTGTAATAGCATTGTCAGAGTTGTAATAGCATTGTGTGTGTTGTAATAGCATTTTCAGAGTTGTAATAGCATTGTGTGTGTTGTAATAGCATTGTCAGAGTTGTAATAGCATTGTGTGAGTTGTAATAGCATTGTGTGAGTTGTAATAGCATTGTCAGAGTTGTAATAACATTGTGTGAGTTGTAATAGTATTGTGTGAGTTGTAATAGCATTGTGTGAGTTGTAATAGCATTGTCAGAGATGTAATAGCATTGTCAGAGTTGTAATAGCATTGTGTGAGTTGTAATAGCATTGTGTGAGTTGTAATAGCATTGTGTGAGTTGTAATAGCATTGTGTGAGTTGTAATAGCATTGTGTGAGTTGTAATAGCATTGTGTGAGTTGTAATAGCATTGTGTGAGTTAACATAGATTTGATTTGAACACAGAGTGTACAGATGTAGGATCTTAATTTGACCTGTATTGTTGCAGCATATACATTTTGCAGCAACAGGATTTGAACGTTTAGTCCATTATGTTGCTCGGTCGGTGGTTAGGCTATTAGCTTGTCAAAAGGAAGCTACGTGAAAAGTGTCTATACTGTTAATATAACCGTGTGTTAGTGCTGGCAGGAAAATTCTCAGCATCAACAGAGTGATCAAATTGAGATCCTACATCTATAATAATATATCAGGTCAAGCAGCAGTCACAGCCTCCTGAGCTGACGCAGGCTTCCTGTGGATTCAGTATAGTCAGGCTTTATTAATGCAATGCTTTTCTTCCGCCTAATAATGCAACAACACAAATAAAATAAATTGTGCTCAATGGAGGCGAACAGAGACAGATGAGGAGTCTGACACGGGGGATGATACCAATTCATCTCTTTAATGCATCTCCATGGGGTTCTCTCACTAAAGGATACAGATTACTGAAGGCCTTGTCTCATAAAGAAATGCGTGAGAAGAATCTATATAATAGACCAAGATGGAGAATCCCTCCTACGCCCAATATTATTGAAGCTGTTTAAACTATGTACATCCGAAATGCAAAGTATTGTAAATGTGGGATACAGGGAATACTTATGGAGTTGTGTAGCAATAGATAGCCTACCAATACCAAAAGCATATAGACCTATACCAATATACAGTACGTGGTAGCTATTTACTTATCAATGGGTTATTTCTCTAGTTGACGGTAACTACACACTTCTCTCATGTCCACTTCCGGTTCTTAAGGTCTCTGTTTTCACATCTCAATGTTAAGCCACACCCTCCATATCAACCTGGACTCAGGGGTAGATGTAACATAGTACATGTAAATCCGCGACACTCCGTTATGTATACTATATTATGCTTCGTATGGTATGTATTCATTTGTGGATGTCCATCATCCATTTCGTATGATATGTTACGAATTGCCATTTGTACAATATGTCACTAATTGCAATTTGTACAATATGTTACGAATTTATAAAACGTATGATATGTTATGAATTCCAATTTGTTGTGGCTAACATTAGCTTGGTGGCTAACACTAACATTAGCTAGGTGGCTAATGTTTGCTAGACTAGGGTTTAGAGTTAGGGATTAAGGTTAGGATTGGGTTAAGGGTTAGCTAAGTAGCTGCAAAGTAACTAAAGAGTAGTAAGTAGTTTCAAAGTTGCTAATGAGAAAAAAATGCTCAAGTCATCCGTGATGAGATTTGAACATGCAGCCATTGGGATGTTAGAAGTTCATGTTATACGCTGAACCATCCACCCAAACCAATCACCCTACTTTCGTTTTTGCCTTAAGGATCTGCCCCTTTTTAAAATGTTCACCTAAAATGACATACCCAACTGCCTGTAGCTCAGGACCTGAAGCAAGGATATGCATATTCTTGATACCATTTGAAAGGAAACACTTTGCAGTTTGTGGAAATGTGAAATGAATGTAGGAGAATATAACACATTAGATCTGGAAAAAGATAAAAGAAAAAAACATGTTTTTTTGTATCATCATCTTTGAAATGCAAGAGAAAGGACATAATTGTCAATGCAGGTGTAGAAACAGACAAACTAGACAGAGAACATAGAATGCCCACTCAGATCACACCCTGACCAAACAAAACCTATAAACACACAAAGCAAACTAAGGTCAGGGCGTGATCTGAGTGGGCATTCTATGTTCTCTGTCTAGTTTGTCTGTTTCTACACCTGCATTGCTTGCTGTTTGGGGTTTTAGGCTGGGTTTCTGTACAGCACTTTGAGATATCAGCTGATGTACGAAGGGCTATATAAATACATTTGATTTGATTTTGATTTGATTTGTTTCTGTGTTTGGCCTGATATGGTTCTCAATCAGAGGCAGGTGTTAGACGTTGTCTCTGATTGGGAACCATATTTAGGTAGCCTGTTTTGTCATTGTGGGTTGTGGGTGATTGTCTATGTGTAGTGTTTGTGTCAGCAAATTTCGTATATAGCTTCACGGTCGTTGTTCATTTACTTGTTTTGTTCAGTTTACTTTGTGTTTTCGTCATCCATTAAAATGATGCATTCAGACCATGCTGCGCTTTGGTCCGCTTCTTACAACGATCGTGGCAATAATGTATTAATCCAGCCCAGGCGCAATCTAGATTTTGGCCACTAGATGGCAGCAGTGTATGTGCAAAGTTTTGATCCAATGAACCATTGCATTTCTGTTCAAAATGTTGTATCACGACTGCCCAAATGTGCCTAGCTGGTTAATTTCTTTCACTGTAAAAGCTACTGTAAATTGGACAGTGCAGTTAGATTAACAATATTTTAAGCTTTCTGCCAATATCAGATATGTCTACATAAAAAATAAAAAAAAAGCAAAGCCAAGAAGAAAACATGTCTAAGCCTGTTTTTTTTTACACAAAGCTCCTCAGTCTTAAAGGGATACCTCAGGATTTTGGCAACGAAGCCCTTTATATATTACCTCAGAGTCAGATGAAGTCATGGATACCATTTTTCTGTCTCTGCATCCAGTATGAAGGAAGTCAGAGGTAGTTTCTCAACCGATGCTAACTAGCATTAATGCAATGACCGGAAGTCTATGGTATCTACTAGCATGCTAGCAGTTACCATTGATTTCCAGTCATTGCACTAACACTAGTTAGCAATTGCTACAACTCTAGTTCACAATTTCCTTCATACTGGGCAAAGAGATATGAGGCGGCCGGTACCCTAATGGTTAGAGCGTTGGACTAGTAAGCAAAAGATTCCAAGATCAAATACACAAGCTAACAAGGTAAAAATCTGCTGTTCTGCCCCTGAACAAGGCAGTTAACCCACTGTTCCTAGGCTGTCATTGAAAATAATAATTTGTTCTTAACTGACTTGCCTAGTTAACTAAAGGTAAAATAAAAAATACAAACAAAATGTCAAAACGGAATCCACAAGTTCATCTGACTCTGGGGGAGTAGATAAAGGGCTTCATTGCCAAAATTCTGAAGCATCCCTTTAATATCCTGAAGCATCCCTTTAATATCCTGAAGCATCCCTTTAATATCCTGAAGCATCCCTTTAATTTTCTGACGTATCCCTTTAATATCCTGAAGTATCCCTTTAATATCCTGAAGTATCCCTTTAATATCCTGAAGTATCCCTTTAATGTCCTGAAGTATCAATTTAATATCCTGACATATCCCGTTAATATCCTGAAGTATCTCTTAATATCCTCACGTATCCCTTTAATATCCCAAAGTATCCCTTTAATATCCTGAAGTATCCCTTTCATTTTCTGACGTATCCCTTTAATATCCTGAAGTATCCCTTTAATATCCTGAAGTATCCCTTTAATTTTCTGACGTATCCCTTTAATTTCCTGAAGTATCCCTTTAATATCCCGAAGTATCCCTTTAATATCCTGAAGTATCTCTTTAATAAGGCTTCTCCATTTTCAGGGATCAATTGTCTGGCATTTCAACTCAAAGCTGAGGAGCCTTCCCATTGTCAGCTCAGCAGCCAGGATAGTCCTGGCCAAGCCATGGCATTGTACTGCTTCTTACTCAATACCTCTGGAAACACAATCCCTCTGCTTCAAAATGTTATCACTATTTATGGTAGGGAAATTAATTCAGCTAAAGCATGATTTTCAGAACCGACAACACTAGTATCCCACATCATAATATATTTTTAATAAAAAATATAATAATTCTGGTTTCGATAAACAAGCTAGCATCTTATCTATATTTGAGGTATAGGGTTAGATGTGCACCTGATGAAGATAATTAAACTACAGGGAACATAAAATTCACTTGGAGGCGATTCATGTAATGATGTTTAAACTTAAAAAAGAGAAGATTGATGTTCTCAGGATTTACTGAAAGTCATTAACCACACATGATTAAATCCAACCCATTTGCCAAAACCTGGTGAATCTTTCTAATGAAGTATGTAGACCTACCTTGAGGGTGGCAGGCAGCCTGGAGGGTTGCTGGATCAAGTCCCCGAGCTGACAAGGTAAAAATCTGTCATTCTGCCCCTGAGCAAGGCAGTTAACATGTTGTTGACGTGAATGTCGATTAAAGCAACCCCCTGCATCTCTCTGATTCAGAGTGGTTGGGTTAAATGCGGAAGACACATTTCAGTTGAAGGCATTCAGTTGTACAACTGACTAGGTATCCCCCTTCCCCTTAATAACGCATATCACACAATCATAATATATCTCTTCAGAATCATTTAACTTATATAATTTACTTTAAATGTATATATCTGCCCTTAAAAGCAAAAGCTCATGAAGAGTAAAGACCTTAAATTCCTTTGGTTTGAGATGTTAATTAATAGCTCTTCCTGAGTAAGCAGCCACAGAGGTAGGGCTTGGGCTCCAGTGAGACCGGATGCTAGTCCCTGGACAGGAACTCCCTTCCAACACCCAGCCTCCCAACCTCCCAACACCCAGCCTCCCAACCTCCCAACACCCAGCCTCCCAACACCCAGCCACCCAGCCTCCCAACATCCCCACACCCAGCCTCCCAACACCCAGCCACCCAGCCTCCCAACCTCCCAACACCCAGCCTCCCAACCTCCCAACACCCAGCCTCCCAACACCCAGCCACCCAGCCTCCCAACCTCCCCACACCCAGCCTCCCAACCTCCCCACAACCAGCCTCCCAACCTCCCAACACCCAGCCACCCAACCTCCCCACACCCAGCCTCCCAACCTCCCAACACCCAGTCTCCCAGTCTCCCAACCTCCTCACACCCAGCCTCCCAACCTCCCAACACCCAGCCTCCCAACCTCCCAACACCCAGCCTCCCAACACCCAGCCACCCAGCCTCCCAACCTCCCCACACCCAGCCTCCCAACATCCCCACACCCAGCCTCCCAACACCCAGCCACCCAGCCTCCCAACCTCCCAACACCCAGCCTCCCAACACCCAGCCACCCAGCCTCCCAACCTCCCCACACCCAGCCTCCCAACCTCCCAACACCCAGCCTCCCAACCCTCAACACCCAGACACCCAGCCTTCCCACACCTAGCCTCCCAACCTCCCCACACCCAGCCTCCCAACCTCCCAACACCCAGCCTCCCAACACCCAGCCACCCAGCCTCCCAACCTCCCCACACCCAGCCTCCCAACCTCCCAACACCCAGCCTCCCAACACCCAGCCTTTCCACACCTAGCCTCCCAACCTCCCAACACCCAGCCTCCCAACCCTCAACACCCAGACACCCAGCCTTCCCACACCTAGCCTCCCAACCTCCCCACACCCAGCCTCCCAACCTCCCCACACCCAGCCTCCCAACCTCCCCACAACCAGCCTCCCAACCTCCCAACACCCAGCCACCCAACCTCCCCACACCCAGCCTCCCAACCTCCCAACACCCAGTCTCCCAGTCTCCCAACCTCCTCACACCCAGCCTCCCAACCTCCCAACACCCAGCCACCCAGCCTTCCCACACCCAGCCTCCCAACCTCCCAACACCCAGCCTCCCAACCTCCCAACACCCAGCCTCCCAACCTCCCAACACCCAGCCACCCATCCTCCCAACACCCAGCCACCCAACCTCCCAACACCCAGCCACCCAGCCTTCCCACACCCAGTCACCCAGACATCCAGTCTACCACACCCAGCCTCCCCACACCCAGCCACCCAGCCACCCAGTCTACCACACCCAGCCTCCCCACACCCAGCCACCTAGCCACCCAGTCTACCACACCCAGCCTCCCCACACCCAGCCACCCAGCCTACCCCGAAGCAGCCACCCAGCCTCCCCTACATCCACATCCCGGCTACCCCCACATCCTCCATGTGGGCAGCTGCTTCTGCTCCTCATTAACACCATCATAATGAGGCGTTGCCGGTGAGGTAAATAAAACCCTAGGTCTGGATCTGTAGTCTACCACTCTGCTCTCTACCCCTTCAGACAGACACATCACCCTGCTCCAACACTGATCCACTGTGAGGCGTGGATGGGGTGCTAGTGTTTCCAGAGGAGTCTGGGACTCTGTCCCTCTCTCTCCTCCCTCTGAGAGAGAGGACATTAAATGTGGTCTGTGGAGGAGCTGCTGGCTACACAGGTTCCCTTTTCAGAAGCAAGGCCACAAAGCTGATAATGAGTTCCATAAAACCGTCAGGAGGGAACCATAAATGCATCACATACGCTGCCCATAATTCAGATGTGCCCCTAAGTAGCTGGAAGAATGATAAGAAACGGTTTTCTATGGCATTGATCAGACGAGCGTGCAGAAATACGAACGTGTTAAAAACATGGTAATAGCCTGCAGTAACTCTCTATCCTGGTTCCACCGTGGTCTGCAGTCTGGAGCCAGGCCAAAGCCCAGCTTTCTTTACGTGCAGAGGGTTAAGCTCTCTTTAAAGATTGAGGTACGGTAGTTTCACTAGATTCCTCTTTTCTTTACCTTCACAATATATGGGTCCACCATTGTTATTTTCTTGGCAAGAGTTATGGAAAATGATACGACTGCAACAAAGGCTATATCTACAGTAGTTGTGTTAGCAATAACGTATCTTACATGGAATATGGCTTAATTAACATGACTGACATTGGCTTAAAGATGTCTATTGAATGTACCTTAAATGCAAAAGGTAAGACATAATAAGGGGCTCACACTTGGTCAAGACGTAGGTAAATGGGATTTACAATTTCACGCAATTGTATCAGTCTAACATTACCATAAATATGAAGTCAAAATACAAAAAAATCGACCCAAATGTGATTTACTTTGATCTGAAACAGTAGGCATCTCTGAACAGGTCTGTTTTGACAGATTAAAGTGACATGCAGAGGGGAAATAATTTGACAGATGACAAATGAAGAGGAGTGATCGAATCTGAAATGCAGGGCACCTGAAATATGACTAACTCCAATTAAATAATTCTCACTGAGGATATTAAATACGAGCTGAAAGACCTTAAATATCTGACATGATTTCCTGTAATTTGACAAAATAATTTTTTGATGATGATTAAATTAAAGACAAAATCTTGGCAACAGGAGACAAATGTTTCCAACATTTTGCTTGGCTGTTTGTCTTATAAGCAGTACTTGTTATGGTGTTGTAAACATACTAGCCTAGCTACATGGCTTGCTACCTAAGGATCAGCTTGCTGCTAGATTCTATTCAGAATATTTACAGAGGAATGAGATAGCATATAAATGACAAGCACATGTGCTGTTCTGAGGCGCAGCACTGAACTTTGCAGTGGGGTAATGTCAAATAACAACAACGTAGTTGTGTAATATGGGCTGAGAACATGAGTTACTCTGCACATGCCAATATAATTGGATGATAGGCCCGAGGTCTCTATGAAAACTATATCATGTTATTCATTATAATACAATCTACCCAACACGTTTGAATTGACGTGATGGAGGCATTGGTATTTCTCTGTTATGCAGATGTAGTTACCATGTTGCCAGAGATGTAAAACTTGCAATGTATTTGAGGTTTTTAAAAGGCTTCTGAAGTTTGTTATTTCCACGTAGAAAAATTCAGACTGTATCAACTCCAACAAAAATGTCCATTAATTATAATCCACATAATAATTCATGTTTTCTGTTGCTGCAGGATTATTTTCCAAACTGGCCCAAAATGAAGATCCTGCATCTCTAGACAAGCACAAGACAGGTGAAACAGATCAGGGTTTGTCAGCCCACCCTCAATCACTTCTGGTTTCTTGGTGAATCTGAAAGATCAAAATAGTCATCATTCCTACATTACAGAAGTAAAAACACTAGACCAAGATACTGCTCAAAAATATGGTTAGTTAAAGTTCTTGATGTTGTACTGTACGTAGTTTACTTTTTCATAACAGCATACCTCTATCACTCTAGTATCCCTGTCTCCTTCCCCCTATACATATCTACCTCTATCACTCCAGTATCCCTGTCTCCTTCCTCCTATACATATCTACCTCTATCACTCCAGTATCCCTGTCTCCTTCCCCCTATACATATCTACCTCCATCACTCTAGTATCCCTGCACATTGTTAATATGGTACTGGAACTGAGCCTGTATATAGTCACCTTCCCCCTATACATATCTACCTCTATCACTCTAGTATCCCTGCACATTGTTAATATGGTACTGGAACTGAGCCTGTATATAGTCACCTTCCCCCTATACATATCTACCTCTATCACTCTAGTATCCCTGTCTCCTTACCCCTATACATATCTACCTCCATCACTCTAGTATCCCTGTCTCCTTCCCCCTATACATATCTACCTCCATCACTCTAGTATCCCTGTCTCCTTCCCCCTATACATATCTACCTCTATCACTCCAGTATCCCTGTCTCCTTCCCCCTATACATATCTACCTCTATCACTCTAGTATCCCTGTCTCCTTCCCCCTATACATATCTACCTCCATCACTCTAGTATCCCTGTCTCCTTACCCCTATACATATCTACCTCTATCACTCTAGTATCCCTGTCTCCTTCCCCCTATACATATCTACCTCTATCACTCTAGTATCCTTGTCTCCTTCCCCCTATACATATCTACCTCTATCACTCTAGTATCCCTGTCTCCTTCCCCCTATACATATCTACCTCCATCACTCTAGTATCCCTGTCTCCTTACCCCTATACATATCTACCTCCATCACTCCAGTATCCCTACACATTGTTAATATGGTACTGACCCTGTATATAATCACCTTCCCCCTATACATATCTACCTCCATCACTCCAGTATCCCTGCACATTGTTAATATGGTACTGGAACTGAGCCTGTATATAGTCACCTTACCCCTATACATATCTACCTCCATCACTCCAGTATCCCTGTCTCCTTCCTCCTATACATATCTACCTCCATCACTCCAGTATCCCTACACATTGTTAATATGGAACGGACCCTGTATATAGTCACCTTCCCCCTATACATATCTACCTCCATCACTCCAGTATCCCTGCACATTGTTAATATGGTATTGGAATTGATCCTGCATATAGCATCTTCCTTCTCATGTGTCTTTGTTCTACCTTGTTATATTTTAGTACTATATTGATATTGATTACTGCATTGTTGGGTTTAGATATTGATTACTGCATTGTTGGGTTTAGATATTGATTACTGCATTGTTGGGTTTAGATATTGATTACTGCATTGTTGGGTTTAGATATTGATTACTGCATTGTTGGGTTTAGATATTGATTACTGCATTGTTGGGTTTAAAGCTTCTTCAAGAAAGGCATTTCACTGTACTTGTGAGTGTGACATTAAAACTAGAAACCTTCACAATGTGATGAAGGTATCTGTAGAGACACAATGTGATGAAGGTATCTGTAAAGACAATGTGATGAAGGTATCTGTAGAGACATAATGTGATGAAGGTATCTGTAGAGACACAATGTGATGAAGGTATCTTTAGAGACACAATGTGATGAAGGTATCTGTAGAGACACAATGTGATGAAGGTATCTGTAGAGACACAATGTGATGAAGGTATCTGTAGAGACACAATGTGATGAAGGTATCTGTAGAGACACAATGTGATGAAGGTATCTGTAGAGACATAATGTGATGAAGGTATCTGTAGAGACACAATGTGATGAATGTATCTGTAGAGACACAATGTGATGAAGGTATCTGTAAAGACAATGTGATGAAGGTATCTGTAGAGACACATTGTGATGAAGGTATCTGTAGAGACACAATGTGATGAAGGTATCTGTAGAGACACAATGTGATGAAGGTATCTGTAGAGACATAATGTGATGAAGGTATCTGTAGAGACACAATGTGATGAAGGTATCTGTAGAGACACAATGTGATGAAGGTATCTGTAAAGACAATGTGATGAAGGTATCTGTAGAGACACAATGTGATGAAGGTATCTGTAGAGACACAATGTGATGAAGGTATCTGTAGAGACATAATGTGATGAAGGTATCTGTAAAGACAATGTGATGAAGGTATCTGTAGAGACACAATGTGATGAAGATATCTGTAGAGACACAATGTGAGGAAGGTATCCGTAAAGACATAATGTGATGAAGGTATCCGTAAAGACACAATGTGATGAAGGTATCTGTAAAGACACAATGTGATGAAGGTATCTGTAAAGACAATGTGATGAAGGTATCTGTAAAGACAATGTGATGAAGGTATCCGTAAAGACAATGTGATGAAGGTATCCGTAAAGACAATGTGATGAAGGTATCTGTAAAGACAATGTGATGAAGGTATCTGTAAAGACAATGTGATGAAGATATCTGTAGAGACACAATGTGATGAAAGTATCTGTAGAGACACAATGTGATGAAGGTATCTGTAGAGACACAATGTGATGAAGGTATCTGTAGAGACATAATGTGATGAAGGTATCTGTAGAGACACAATGTGATGAAGGTATCTGTAGAGACACAATGTGATGAAGGTATCTGTAAAGACAATGTGATGAAGGTATCTGTAGAGACACAATGTGATGAAGGTATCTGTAGAGACACAATGTGATGAAGGTATCTGTAGAGACATAATGTGATGAAGGTATCTGTAAAGACAATGTGATGAAGGTATCTGTAGAGACACAATGTGATGAAGATATCTGTAGAGACACAATGTGAGGAAGGTATCCGTAAAGACATAATGTGATGAAGGTATCCGTAAAGACACAATGTGATGAAGGTATCTGTAAAGACACAATGTGATGAAGGTATCTGTAAAGACAATGTGATGAAGGTATCTGTAAAGACAATGTGATGAAGGTATCCGTAAAGACAATGTGATGAAGGTATCCGTAAAGACAATGTGATGAAGGTATCTGTAAAGACAATGTGATGAAGGTATCTGTAAAGACAATGTGATGAAGGTATCTGTAAAGACAATGTGATGAAGGTATCTGTAAAGACAATGTGATGAAGGTATCTGTAAAGACAATGTGATGAAGGTATCTGTAAAGACACTTTGCTACACTTAATGGGTGAGCAAATGGTCCATCTGATCCAAATGTTATTTTAATGTCTGATTTTGGCAGGCAGCCTTTAGTTTCATTTGGCCATATCGCCATTATTAATGCATTGATGGGAAGGCAGGGTTTTTGGGTAGGAGACGTTCATTGATGGGAAGGCAGGGTTTTTGGGTAGGAGACATTCATTGATGGGAAGGCAGGGTTTTTGGGTAGGAGACGTTCATTGATGGGAAGACAGGGTTTTTGGGTAGGAGACGTTCATTGATGGGAAGGCAGGGTTTTTGGGTAGGAGACGTTCATTGTTAACATGGTGTGTTAGTCAGTCAGCCACAGGGCAATGCAGAGCTAATGGATTCTAATCAAGAAGTCTTCTAAATGCATTTGAAAAGGTGAGAAATCCAAGTTTGATTTGAGATGGTGTGTGTAAATATTAAAGGCATTATATATGAATTAATAACAATAACAAACACATTTTATCGGTATCAGTCATTCTCAAGAAGAATATTGATGATTTTATTTATTTGTTTGCATTTCCATTTATAATGAAAAACTTCCTGAGATTCCTCAGGCTACGTGCGGCGCAGTGGACTTGATACGGATCTCTTATTGATTCCATTATCTCTTATTGATTCCATTATCTCTTATTGATTCCATTATCTCTTATTGATTCTATTATCTCTTATTGATTCTATTATCTCTTATTGATTCCATTATCTCTTATTGATTCCGGATCTCTTATTGATTCCATTATCTCTTATTGATCCCGGATCTCTTATTGATTCCATTATCTCTTATTGATTCCGGATCTCTTATTGATTCCATTATCTCTTATTAATTCCATGATCTCTTATTGATTCCGGATCCCTTATTGATTCCATTATCTCTTATTGATTCCGGATCTCTTATTGATTCCATTATCTCTTATTGATTGTTAATTCAATCGCAAACATGTCCTCACTTTGGTGGAGCAGACTCTTTTTTTTGTTGAATCAATGACAGGAAACAGGAAAGACAAAAAATAACTGACCATTTTAAACTCCCGCAAGCAACAAAGATTTACAAGCTAAAAGATCTTCTGTGATGCTTCTAGAGGAAGACCCTAAATGTTGTCAAAGACTCCAGCCACCCTGGTCATAGACTGTTCTCTCTGCTACCGCACGGCAAGCGGTAACGGAGCGCCAAGTCTAGGTCCAAAAGGTTTCTAAACAGCTTCTACCCCCAAGCCAGAAGACTCCTGAACAGCTAATCAAATATCTACCCAGACTATTTGCATTCCCCCCCCCCCAGCCCTCCCTTTTATGCTGCTGCTACTCTCTGTTTATTATCTCTGCAAAGTCACTTTAACTCTACCTACATGTACATATTACCTCAATTACCTCGACTAACCAGTTCCCCAGCACATTGACTCTGTACCGGTACTCCTTATATATAGCCTCACTATTGTTATTTTACTACTGCTCTTCATCAATTTTTTATTTTTATTTTTTACTTATCTATTTTTTACTTAACAATAATTTTTCCTTTAAAGTGCATTGTTGTTTAAGGGCTTGTAAGTAAGCATTTCACTGTAAGGACTACACCCTGTTGTATTCGGTGCATGTGATAAATAAAATTCTATTTTTAAAATTTTTGTTTTATTTATTTGTATTTAACCTTTATTTAACTACACAAGTCATTTAAGAACAAATTCTTATTTACAATGATGGCCTATCCTGGCCAAACCTGAACAACGCTGGGCCGTCTGTGAGCCGCCCTGTGGGACTCCCAATCACGGCCGGATCTGATACAGCCTGGATTCAATTTGATGTGTATTCTAACTATAGCTATGTCAAAGCTATTCAAAGACACACAGCGAACACACTACCATTCAAATATGTTTCAAACTTGACACAATCTCTTGAGCTTGTTCATCCTGATACTCCGATATAGGGTCAGTAACCTCTGCCTGGTGTTTATTCACGGCAGAGAGGTGGAGTGGTTCTACCCAGCTAGAACAGAAATGTGTATACCAGATGTGGTGTGTTTGAGCCTCTCTCCCTCATGGATCTGGCTCACTGTGTGTCTGCAGGTTCACTCACATCTATTTGGTGTACACCTCGGGGTCCTCTAATTCCATCTTTTATTTCAGCCACCATGAGGGACACCATCTGTCCTCCTGCTTTCTCGTCCCCCAACCCTCTGAGGGCAGGTCCTTCCCAGTCCACACACACAGACACACACAGACACACATGCGCGCGCGCACACACACACACATGCGCACGCACACACATTCACACGCGCACACACACACACACGCACACATGCACGCATGCGCGCACACACGCGCGCGCGCACACACACACACATGCGCACGCACACACATTCACACGCGCACACACACACACACGCACACACACACACACACACACACACACACACACACACACATACACACATACATACACACAGTTGAAAGAGCTGAAGACAGGAGTGTTTGTCTGCAACTTCAGACAGGGCTAACTCTACTCTAGGCTCAGCTACATCCTTCCAGACAGGGATAACTCTCCACTAGGCTCAGCTACATCCTTGCAGACAGGGATAACTCTCCACTAGGCTCAGCTACATCATTCCAGACAGGGATAACTCTCCACTAGGCTCAGCTACATCCTTCCAGACAGGGATAACTCTCCACTAGGCTCAGCTACATCCTTGCAGACAGGGATAACTCTCCACTAGGCTCAGCTACATCATTCCAGACAGGGATAACTCTCCACTAGGCTCAGCTACATCCTTCCAGACAGGGATAACTCTTCACTAGGCTCAGCTACATCCTTCCAGACAGGGAAAACTCTCCACTAGGCTCAGATACATCCTTCCAGACAGGGATAACTCTCCACTAGGCTCAGCTACATCCTTCCAGACAGGGATAACTCTCCACTAGGCTCAGCTACATCCTTCCAGACAGGGATAACTCTCCACTAGGCTCAGATACATCCTTCCAGACAGGGATAACTCTCCTCTAGACTCAGCTACATCCTTCCAGACAGGGATAACTCTCCACTAGGCTCAGCTACATCCTTCCAGACAGGGATAACTCTCCACTAGGCTCAGCTACATCCTTCCAGACAGGGATAACTCTTCACTAGGCTCAGCTACATCCTTCCAGACAGGCAAAACTCTCCACTAGGCTCAGATACATCCTTCCAGACAGGGATAACTCTCCACTAGGCTCAGCTACATCCTTCCAGACAGGGAAAACTCTCCACTAGGCTCAGCTACATCCTTCCAGACAGGGATAACTCTCCACTAGGCTCAGCTACATCCTTCCAGACAGGGATAACTCTTCACTAGGCTCAGCTACATCCTTCCAGACAGGGAAAACTCCACTAGGCTCAGATACATCCTTCCAGACAGGGATAACTCTCCACTAGGCTCAGCTACATCCTTCCAGACAGGGAAAACTCTCCACTAGGCTCAGCTACATCCTTCCAGACAGGGATAACTCTCCACTAGGCTCAGCTACATCCTTCCAGACAGGGATAACTCCACTAGGCTCAGCTACATCCTTCCAGACAGGGATAACTCTCCCCTAGGCTCAGCTACATCCTTCCAGACAGGGATAACTCTCCACTAGGCTCAGCTACATCCTTCCAGACAGGGATAACTCTCCCCTAGGCTCAGCTACATCCTTCCAGACAGGGATAACTCTCCACTAGGCTCAGCTACATCCTTCCAGACAGGGATAACTCTCCACTAGGCTCAGCTACATCCTTCCAGACAGGGATAACTCTCCACTAGGCTCAGCTACATCCTTCCAGACAGGGATAACTCCTTGAAAACAAAGGAAATTAGTAGAATTGTATTTATTGTTATTTATTATTTTATAGGAGTTGTGATGATGTCCATGATGCCATCAGTAAAAGGTACAATCTGAAGTACTTCTGACACTTCCATCTGCAGCATTCACTCTGCACTGCAACAATTTTGAGATTGGATATTTTATAAAATGTTCACAAGATAATTACAGTAGGTAGGTCACAATTGAATAGGGAACACAGTGATGTTCTCTATGTGTGTAGTAATCTCTGCTTGGCCATCTGCAGGTTGGTATCCTCCCCCTTTAAGAGCAAAGCTATATTGGTGCTATGTTTCCTACAGCCCCTGAGGAGGCCAGAGCCAAGCTGTTGGCAGCCAACATTGCCATGTGTTCTCTCCTGAGGTGGCCGTAAACTGTTGTGGAGACTGCAGCTTTGTTCCAGGGGGACAGCTAGGGAACGCTCCCGGTCGGCAGGACAGGTGCTGTGCAGGTTCCATTTCACCTCTCTTCCTGGAACCTCCGTTACTCAAAGACTGACTACTCGACCTGTAGGGTCAAAATGCCAAGACCTACCAAACAAATTACATCAACAGTAATTTCCATTAACACAGTCAACACAGTCAAGGTCACTCAAACATGCCAACGTCAAAATGTTGTACAACAACATAACGTGCCAAATAAAAAAAGGGAATTAAGCTCTGGTATTATTTAACATTTTACAGTTTCTGATTTTATTTATTTGTGTGTGAGGGGGCACCTTCCTTGTTGCTGTATTCTAGAATGGAGCGCCAGTGTGTGTGGCACCTGAATGAAATAACAGCCCATCTCATTAACATGCACAGATAGAGCTGCGAGGGCCAATTACATTCATCTTGTCATGTGGCGGTGCCTCTGAGTCATTAATATTTTATGGCAACGTGCTCCCCTAGCCGCAGCCATCACGCCGCCACAGCAGCAGCACGCTAGTGCTCTTACATTATTCTATAACGTAGGACATCAAAAACATCCACCCTGCAAACACAGATTTCTGGGTCTTCACAACAGAAGCATGACAAATGAGGAGAGAGGGAACTTAATGGAAATTCTCTTCATGGTAATGCAACTTGTACGGTAACCCATCATGAACTACTGTCAACATTATCAATGGAATAACTGAATGATTAACCGTCAACTAATCTCTTGTTTATTTCAACAGTCAGAACATCTCTAAACACAGGAAGTAATCCATGAAAATTAGAAGATGAGAAGGGGACTCGCATCTGTTAAAGGAGGGCTTTGAAACAGGATCTTCCAGGCATTCCAATAATGCTGAGTGGGCTGAACCAAACCTGTGATAAAAATAGGAATTAAAACTCCAAGTGAATTGAGATATCATGACAATTAACGCAAAGCAGTCGGCCGTGGAATTATGGGTCTTCTAGAACGGATGAATGCATTCACTGCATCAGCAGTTCTAACGGCGAATAGGAGTCGTCAACGGATGCCGAGCTGCAGAATCAAATCAAATGTTATTTTGTCACGTGTGCCGAATACAACAGGTGTAGACCTTACAGTGAAATGCTTACTTACAAGCCTTTAACCAACAATGCAGATTTAAGAAAATACCTAAAAAAATAAAGTAAGATATGAGAATAACAAATAATTAAAGAGCAACAGAAAATAACAATAGCGGGGATATATACAGGGGGAACCGGTACAGAGTCAATGTGCGGGGGCACCGGTGTCGAGGTAATTTAGGTAATATGTACATGTAGGTAGAGTTATTAAAGTGAGAATAACAGAGAGTAGCAGCAGCGTAGAAGAGGGGGGGGGGGGGTGCAATGCAAATAGTCCAGGTTGCCATTTTATTAGCTGTTCAGGAGATTTATGGACCCAGACTTGGCGATCTGGTACCGCTTGCCGTGCGGTAGCAGAGAGGACAGTCTATGACTGGGGTGGCTGGAGTCTTTGACAATTTGTAGGGCCTTCCTCTGTCACCGCCTGGTATAGAGGTCCTGGATGGCAGGAAGCTTGGCCCCGGTGATGTACTGGGCCGTATGCACTACCATCTGTAATGCCTTACGGTCAGAGGCCAAGTAGGTGCCATACCAGGCAGTGATGCAACCCGTCAGGATGCCCTCAATGGTGCAGCTGTAAAACCTTTTGAGGATCTGAGGACCCATGCCAAATCTTTTTAGTCTCCTGAGGGGAAATAGGTTTCACGACCGTCTTGGTGTGCTTGGACCATGTTAGTTTGTTGGTGATGTGGACGCCAAGGAATTGAAGCTCTCAACCTGCTCCAGTATAGCCCCATCGATGAGAATGGGGGCGTGTTCGGTCCTTTTCCTGTAGTCCACGATCATCTCCTTTGTCTTGATTACTTTGATTGTAGGTTGTTGTCACAGTTAGGTCTCTGATCTCCTCCCTATAGGCTGTCTCATCGTTGTCAGTGATCAGGCCTACCACTGTTATGTCGTCTGCAAACTTAATGATGGTGTTGGAGTCGTGTCTGGCCATGCAGTCATGAGTGAACAGGGAGTACAGGAGGGGACTGAGCATGCACCCCTGAGGGCCCCCCGTGTTGAGGATCAGTGTGGCGGATGTGTTGTTACCTACCCTTACCACCTGGGGGCGGCCCGTCAGGATGTCCAGGGTCCAGTTGCAGAGGGAGGTGTTTAGGCCCAGGGTCCTTAGCTTAGTGAGGAGCTTTGAGGGCACTATGGTGTTGAACGCTGAGCTGTAGTCAATGAATAGCATTCTTACATAGGTGTTCCTTTTGTCCGGGTGTGAAAGGGCAGTGTGGAGTGCAATAGAGATGGCATCATGTGTGGATCTGTTGGGGCGGTATGCAAATTGGAGTGGGTATAGGGTTTCTGGGATGATGGTGTTGATGTGAGCCATGACCAGCCTTTCAAAGATTTTCATGGCTACAGACGTGAGTGCTACAGGTCAGTAGTTATTTAGGCAGGTTACCTTAGTGTTCTTGGGCACAGGGAGTCTGGTGGTCTGCTTGAAACATGTTGGTATTACAGACTCAGACAGGGAGAGGTTAAAAATGTCAGTGAAGACACTGGCCAGTTGGTCAGTGCATGCTCTGAGTACATGTCCTGGTAATCCGTCTGGCCCTGCGGCCTTGTGAATGTTGACCTTCACATCGGCTGCGGAGAGCATGATCACACAGTCGTCCGGAACAGCTGATGCTCTCATGCATGTTTCAGTGTTACTTGCCTCGAAGCAAGCATAGAAGTTTTTTAGCTCGTCTGGTAGGCTCGTGTCACTGGGCAGCTCTCAGCTGTGCTTCCCTTTGTAGTCTGTAATAGTTTGCAAGCCCTGCCACGTCCGACTAGCGTCGGAGCCGGTGTAGTACGAGAAGGCCTCACTAGCTAGCAGTCAGAGAGAGATAACAGGAGATAGGAGAGGAGAACAGAGGAGCTGAGGCCTAAGGAGACAGAGTTTTCTGCTGTAATTATCATTACACACATCTATCAATCGATGACATCACATCTATCAACCGATGACATCACTCCCATCAAGAGACAAAGCTCAAGTTTCCCATGTGCCTTTCTATCACTGTCTCTGGTGCACCTTTGTCATACAACATGCACGGGTAACAGCTGATTGGACACAAACTTGATTGGGGCTAGGTGAGGGTTTTTTCTTCAATTGCGTTTTCATATGTTGCCAAACGGTAGAGGGTGTTTAGGAGGTAGTTTAGGAAGTTAAACAATTTAAAGGCAATGCTACCAAATACTAATTGAGTGTAATGTAAACTTCTGACCCACTGGGAATGTGATGAAAGAAATAAAAGCTGAAATAAATCATTCTCTCTACTATTATTCTGACATTTCACATTCTTAAAATAAAGTGATGATTCTAACTGACCTAAGATAGGGACATTTTACTAGGATTAAATGTCAGTAATTGTGAAAAACTGAGTTTAAATGTAGCTGGCTTAGGTGTATGTAAACTTCTGACTTCAACTGTATATTGCGAAAGACAACAGTTCCTCACTAAATTCGAAACATCTTTCCACCACTCCCCCTTGACAACCATCAAACCTCGTGTGAAATATGCTCTGATCCCATATCTCCACCTAGTTTTGCGATCAGGGGTCCGCGATGTAGTTTACAAACTAAGTTACCTGCTGTGTCATAGAATGTGTTCATATGGAAGAGGGAGACACATTTATAACTAGAGTGTAGAGGCCAGCCCGTCATCCTTTGATGGATGGAGCCCCATCTGTGCAAAAGCACACCATTCAATCCCATGGAATCTGTTTTCATCAATATAGCCACACAGCACACTGAACATCCCCTGAGCCGTTTTACGGTTGGGAATCGTGAGACAGCACAATATGTCCTCGTGAATAGCATCCCCCGACACGTAGCAAACAAAAGTCAATGCATGGGCATCTCGGCTCTCACAGTTAACATCCATTTGGAGAACTTAAGGTGGGAAGATTTTTAGTCGTTCAGAGTCAGAGTTTCCTGAGGTTGAAGAGGCAGTGTGGGTGGAACATTTCAGTTTGTCTGTGACATGTACACTGAGGAACTTAAAACATTCCACCTTCTCCACTGCTGTCCCTTCGATGTGCTTCCTCTGCTGTTTCCTGAAGTCCAAGAACATCTCCTTTGTTTTGTTGACGTTGAGTGAGAGGATGTTTTTACACCACACTCCGAGGGACCGCACCTCCTCCCTGTAGGCCGTCTCATCATTGTTGGTAATCAAGCCCACTACTGTTGTGTCGTCTGCAAACTTGATGATTCAGTTGGAGGCGTGCATGGCCAAGCAGTCATGGGTGAACAGGGAGTACAGGAGGGGGCTGAGCACGCACCCTTTTGGGGCCCCAGTGGGGTGGCCCGTCAGTAAGTCCAGCACTCAATTGCACAGGGCGAAGTTGAGACCCAGGGCCTCCACCTTAATTATGAGCTTGGAGGGTACTATGGTGTTGAATGCTGAGCTGTATTCAATGAACAGCATTCTTACATAGATATTATTTTTTTCCAGATGTGGTAACTTGCGGGGGTTTGCAAACTGAGGTGGGTTTAGGGTGGCCGGTAAGGTGGAGGTGATATGATCCTTGACAAGTCTCTCAAAGCACTTCATGATGACAGAAGTGAGTGCTACATGACGGTAGTCATTTAGTTCAGTTATCTTTGCCTTTTCTGGTACAGGATCAATGGTAGCCATCTTGAAGCATGTGGGGACAACAGACTGGGATAGGGAGCGATTGAATATGTCAATAAACACACCGGCTGTCACGACTTCCGCCGAAGTCGGCTCCTCTCCTTGTTCGGACGGCGTTCGGCAGTCGACGTCACCGGCTTTCTAGCCATCGCCGCTCCATTTCTCATATGTCCATTTGTTTTGTCTTGTTCCATTACACACCTGGTTTTCATTCCCCAATCAATCTACATTTATTTAGTCCTCTGTTTCCCATCATGTCTTTGTGTGTAATTGTTTATTGTTACCTGATGATTTTGTCAGGCGCTGCACTTTTGTTATAGACCGTGTTTGTGGCACTAGTATGTTTTATGTGCTGTCGTTTTTGACCGGTATTAAAGTGCGCAAGGATCAAGACAGTTGTCACTGTTCCTAGGCCTTCATTGTAAATAAGCATTTGTTCTTAACTGACTTGCCTAGTTAAATAAAGGCAAGAAATAAATAAATTACAGCCGGTAATGTCAAAGTCTCTGCTTAGCCATACACTGTGGGAATGATTCATGCGCAACCGTCAAGTGTGGCATTTTCCCACAATCAAACGGAGCTCTGTGGTTGAATTTGAACTCCTCCTGGTTCTCCTCATTGTTCTCCACCTTTGTCTCCTGGTTCTCTTCCTGGCTCTCCTCCTGGTTCTCCTCCTGGTTCTCCTCCTGGTTCTCCACCTGGTTCTCCTCCTGGTTCTCCTCCTTGTTCTCCACCTTTGTATCCTGGCTCTCCTTCTGGTTCAACTCCTCATTCTCCTCCTGGTTCTCCTACTTGTTCTCCACCTTGTTCTCCTCCTGATTCTCCTGATTCTCTTCCAGGTCCTGGTTCAGCCCAGACTCACGCTGAGATTAATCTGTGTTCCTGTTTGACAAATGTTGAGAACAAGCATTTACATGTAAAAAAAATCTGCTTGGTAAAGTCACTTCGCAGTACAATCTTCTTACACTTCGTCTCAGCAGAAGCAGCAATCACATCCGGAGAGAGTTGGATTCAAAATGTACAGTAGCCTACCCTGTACATAAACTACAGTACTGAGAACACTTGGCATAAGTTGTATTAGGAACACCATGGCCTGGTCCTAAATTACTTTGTTGAGTGGTGTGACGAAGCACACACGAAGCACACACTCAATACGAACAAGACCAAGGAGATGTGCAAAGGCTTCAGGAAGCGTACAACACCTCTGCAACATCTGTCAGAGGTCAGAACATAGAGATTGAAGAGGAATACAAATATCTGGGTGTCCTCTTGGACAATAAGCTTCAGTGGAGTAAATGTACAGACCTGATGTACAAAAAGAGTCAACAGAGACTGTACTTTCTCAAAAAGGTGGGATCTTTTAATGCTGAGTGGACTATACTGACTCTGTTTTATAAATCTTTCATTGAGAGTATTTTAACTTGTTGTATTGTTTGTTGGTTTGGCAATGCCACTGTCAGCCAGAGAAATATGCTGAGAAGGATTATCACTGAAGCAAACAAGGTACTTGGAGTCACAGGCAGGCCTGGATGAGCTTGGGCTAATGTTGCTATCCATCCGGTAAGACCAGCAGGCTAGTCTCTTTTTATAGTTATGGAACTGTTATAAATGTTGTATTGTAAATTTGTTGTCTACTGTATTTAAACACCACTTTAAACATGTACATGATACTGCAACAAAATGTCCCCATGGGGACAATAAAGTCAAAACAGTATTAGATTAAAAAATGGTCATACAGGACATATATTTAGTTTTCTTTATATATGTGTGAATTTCAATCATTAAATGTTGAAAAACCAGCAGGTTAAACAGCTGAAGAAGACCTTGAATACATTTATATGACACCATTAATGGATTAATTATCATTTGGGTGATAATTGTGCGGAATGTCAAGCTGTAAATGGTATGAATGGCGCAGATTTGTGATAAATAATGGTTCATTAATAAACGTGACTGCATGCTGCAAATTAATTCATACTCCATTGAGCATAGCTATAAACCTTTGCCATTGCAATATAGGCAGGTCCAATTCTCATTCCATTGTAATTTCCACATTATTAATTTTCTATTTAGCAAATAAATTAATGATTTGATATACTATATAGGAGCTAAACTAAGTTTTGCTTGAAAAAAAAAGAGAATACAAGTTCTCGGTATCACAATTAATTCACAACTTGTAAATTGCACGCATGCAGCCAGAGTTCAATCTAAATTCCATTAGAAACGTCAATCTGATGATCTATTCCTTATTCAACAAAGACATTTGTTATCAACGTCGGAGCATCAATTTGAACATGGTAATTGAAATTCCTCATAATCACAATTTGAAAATAATGTTTGGGCTCCAGAGACATCAAGCGTTTTCAAACACAGTCGGTAACAAATGGAAAACAATAAAGTCATAATGGTAAAATCTTCTGCACATTACTCATTGCTGTTATCTAGCCTATCCAACCAGTACAAGCCTCCGATCTCATTACACAAACAGCTGGGATTGCCTCAGCGTAATGTGTGAATGGCACGTTCTGCATATCAACCATCTTCCTCCTGACAAATGGTGGATTTAATCAAACCAGTGAGGTAGGGAAGCAAGGGCTGTATCAGAGCAAAGTCCAGAGAACGGGACTAGAGCCGAGACGACACAGACGACTCCTCAGGAAATGAAAAAGTAGACTGGTGTGGGATGGGAAACATCATCATCATCATCATCATCATCATCATCATCATAATCATTTGTCAAACAATGATCTCTATCTTTACCACACAGGAGATTGTATGGAGCCCTGCTTTAACTGGGACCCAAAACAGACGAGGTTGACGTTCACAATTTTTTGATGTTTAACCACGATTGTTTTTGGTGTGTTTAACTAGAGAAATGGTCCAGGGAGAGACGTTACTTGGGTCTTACAGTCATTCATTGATCCACTGGTTAACTGCATGCCGTCACACTAATCACTATGTGTCCTATGTCTGTCATACCACCCAGCTCCCAGGGTAAACCCACCACTGCGACCTGTATGCTCTCATTGGTTGGCCCTTGCTTCATATGCGTCGCCAAACCCACTGGCTCCAGGTCATCTATAAGTCTTTACTAGGTAAAGCCCCACCTTATCTTAGCTCACTGGTCACCATAGCAGCACCCACCCGTAGCACGCGCTCCAGCAGGTATATTTCACTGGTCACCCCAAAGACAATTCCTCCTTCGGCCGACTTTCCTTCCAGTTCTCTGCTGCCAATGACTGGAACGAACTGCAAAAATCACTGAAGCTGGAAACTCATATCTCCCTCACTAGCTTTAAGCACCAGCTGTCAGAGCAGCTCACAGATCACTGTACCTGTACATAGCCCATCTGTAAATAGCCCATCCAACTACCTCATCCCCATACTGTTATTTATTTAATTTATGTTGCTCCGTTGCACCCCAGTATCTCTACTTGCACACTCATCTTCTGCACATCTATCACTACAGTGTTTAATTGCTATATTGTAATTATTTCTCCACTATGGCCTATTTATTGCCTTACCTTCTTATCCTACCTCATTTGCACACACTGTATATATACTTTTTCTATTGTGTTATTGACTGTATGTTTGTTTATTCCATGTGGAACTCCGTATTGTTGTTTGTGTCGCACTGCTTTGCTTTATCTTGGCCAGGTTGCAGTTGTAAATGAGAACTTCTTTTCAACTAGCCTATCTGGTTAGATAAAGGTGAAATAAATAAAAATAAAAATGTTGAGTCCTCAGTCATATCACCCAGCTCCCAGGGTAAAGGTGACAGAGTCCTCAGTCATATCACTCAGCTCCCAGGGTAAAGCTGACACAGTCCTCAGTCATATCACCCAGCTCCCAGGGTAAAGCTGACAGAGTCCTGAGTCATATCACTCAACTCCCAGGGTAAAGCTGACACAGTCCTCAGTCATATCACCCAGCTCCCAGGGTAAAGCTGACACAGTCCTCAGTCATATCACCCAGCTCCCAGGGTAAAGCTGACACAGTCCTCAGTCATATCACTCAGCTCCCAAGGTAAAGCTGACACAGTCCTCAGTGATATCACTCAGCTCCCAAGGTAAAGCTGACACAGTCCTCAGTCATATCACTCAGCTCCCAAGGTAAAGCTGACACAGTCCTCAGTCATATCACCCAGCTCCCAGGGTAAAGCTGACACAGTCCTGAGTCATATCACTCAACTCCCAGGGTAAAGCTGACACAGTCCTGAGTCATATCACCCAACTCCCAGGGTAAAGCTGACACAGTCCTGAGTCATATCACCCAACTCCCAGGGTAAAGCTGACACAGTCCTGAGTCATATCACCCAACTCCCAGGGTAAAGCTGACACAGTCCTCAGTCATATCACTCAGCTCCCAAGGTAAAGCTGACACAGTCCTCAGTCATATCACCCAGCTCCCAGGGTAAAGCTGACACAGTCCTGAGTCATATCACTCAACTCCCAGGGTAAAGCTGACACAGTCCTGAGTCATATCACCCAACTCCCAGGGTAAAGCTGACACAGTCCTGAGTCATATCACCCAACTCCCAGGGTAAAGCTGACACAGTCCTGAGTCATATCACCCAACTCCCAGGGTAAAGCTGACACAGTCCTGAGTCATATCACTCAGCTCCCAGGGTAAAAGCTGACACAGTCCTGGGTCATATCCCTCAGCTCCCAGAGTATAGCTGACAGTCCTTGTCTTGTCTTGTGTCTGTCTTAGAGCCCAGTGGCCAGGAGAGACAGGAGTCTGTCACAAAGACATTTAAGACATCTACAGCTGCTTTGAATAGGAAGTATGAAGCACAAGAGAACCTTGGCACACAAAGCTAGTAAAATAGCATATACTGTAGAGGTACTAGATTGTCTTTTAAATAGTAAAGTAAACATATTTTCTCTGTAGTGAGAGTGACTACGTAACTATACAGTACTGTACATACTCTGACTGCGACTGACCGAAACTTCAAAAACAAGGCACGTGGAACAAAGTCAACTCCACCATTTGTTTAATGAGGAGATGAGACCAGCGACGCCACGAGGAAAATGTGTTGTATGATAATGAGGGTAATGAATCAAGTAAAAAATAAAAACCAAATAAAACATTTCAATATGTAGGCCATTTCCACCTGGACAGAGTTAAGCCGGGTGATAACAGGAACACGCATGGTCACAACACGGGACAGGATGTATGGCTGGTTCTCCTCTCCCAGTGAGGATATGACATCCTGGTAAAGATATGTTAACCAAACAGCCTTGAGGCTTCAGACAAGCAGGTTGCTTTCCATGTCTGGCCAACAGGGCCCTCTGTTAATTGCCATTATGGAGAAAGGTGGAGCTGGATGTATGATCTGTGATAAGCCTGTTTGTGCAGGGCTGCAGCAGCAGATAGCAGGCAGGCAATGGAAGCTGCTGAGGGGAGGACGGCTCATAATAAAGTCTGGAACGGTGCAAATGGAATGACATCAAACACATAGAAACCATGTATTTGAGACCCTTACACCTATCACTCTCCAGTCATTACCACGAGCCCGTTCTCCCCAATTCAGGGGCCACCAACCTTCTGTGCAGGCAGGTGACTGGATGATGAGAGGCATGCCTGTCTGTCTACAGCACACACCACAACCAGGACAGGCTCTACAGCACACAACACAACCAGGACAGGCTCTACAGCACACAACACAACCAGGACAGGCTCTACAGCACACAACACAACCAGGACAGGCTCTACACACACACAACACAACCAGGACAGGCTCTACACACAAAACACAACCAGGACAGGCTCTACAGCACACAACACAACCAGGACAGGCTCTACAGCACACAACACAACCAGGACAGGCTCTACAGCACAGAACACAACCAGGACAGGCTCTACACACACAATACAACCAGGACAGGCTCTACACACAAAACAACCAGGACAGGCTCTACACACACAACACAACCAGGACAGGCTCTACACACACAAAACAACCAGGACAGGCTCTACACACACACAACACAACCAGGACAGGCTCTACACACAAAACAACCAGGACAGGCTCTACACACACAACACAACCAGGACAGGCTCTACACACACAACACAACCAGGACAGGCTATACACACACAAAACAACCAGAACAGGCTCTACAGCACACAACACAACCAGGACAGGCTCTACACACAACACAACCAGGACAGGCTCTACACACACAACACAACAAGGACAGGCTCTACACACACAACACAACCAGGACAGGCTATACACACACAAAACAACCTGGACAGGCTCTACAGCACACAACACAACCAGGGCAGGCTCTACAGCACAGAACACAACCAGGACAGGCTCTACACACACAACACAACCAGGACAGGCTCTACAGCACACAATACAACCAGGACAGGTTCTACACACAACACAACCAGGACAGGCTCTACACACACAACACAACCAGAACAGGCTCTACAGCACACAATACAACCAGGACAGGTTCTACACACAACACAACCAGGACAGGCTCTACACACACAACAAAACCAGAACAGGCTCTACAGCACACAAAACAACCAGGACAGGCTCTACAGCACATAACACAACCAGGACAGGCTCTACATACAACACAACCAGGACAGGCTCTACACACAACACAACCAGGACAGGCTCTACAGCACATAACACAACCAGGACAGGCTCTACATACAACACAACCAGGACAGGCTCTACACACAACACAACCAGAACAGGCTCTACACACAAAACACAACCAGGACAGGCTCTACACACAACACAACCAGGACAGGCTCTACAGCACATAACACAACCAGGACAGGCTCTACATACAACACAACCAGGACAGGCTCTACACACAACACAACCAGGACAGGCTCTACACACAAAACACAACCAGACCAGGCTCTACACACAACACAACCAGGACAGGCTCTACACACAACACAACCGGGGCAGGCTCTACACACACAACACAACCGGGACAGGCTCTACACACACAACACAACCAGGACAGGCTCTACAGCACACAACACAACCAGGACAGGCTCTACACACACAACTCAACCGGGACAGGCTCTACAGTCGGTGCAGGGGGATTTCTCCATCAAAATGTGAATCCTAGTTTTAATTTGGACTGTGAGGTGTAGCAAGGTATTAGAAGGTCAATGGCTAAGAACTAGTTTATTTCACTGAAGATATGACTGTTTAATATAAGTAGAAGACATGGAGGCTTAAATTTGCTACATAAGCTCTTAGACAATTTCTCTCATTTTCTCCACTGTTTTAGCTCAACCTCCATACCTCATATTGTTCTAGAACAGCATAATATCATTCCCCCACAATCCTCTGGTATAAATATCCCACATAACAAACATAACACCATATGACGTTAATCAGCACCACAATAATCACATTACAGTGAATGGGAAGTGGGCGAAATTGGATTCCTGTCTTAATGATGTTCTAATAGTACAAACTCTCAGCTTAACTTCCAGACAGGTTGCCAGGGGGAGACCCCTTGGTGGGAAAGAAAATAACATTTCCCTTTGACTACCCCCTGCTCTGGGGGGTAGTCAAAGCGCTAGTGAGTGGAGGGGGCAGGTTATTAGACAGAGAAAAAGAGCAGGCTGGTTCATGCAGCCTTTTAAAATGGCCTCTGTCAGCCACACCACAGCACAGCACAGGACCAATGACATGTCTTCCTGCATCCTGTGGTTCAAACACTTGGCAATTATTTGGTCACATTTATCAAAACAAGACTATAATGGCTTTGTTGGGTAGTTATCAGGTGATGAGGAACTCTTATGATGGTGAGGAACTCATGATGGTGAGGAACTCTTATGGTGCAAACAAAGATGGTCGCCTCGCTTCAGGTCCTTAGGAAACTATGCAGTAATTTGTTTTATTTTATTTTATTTTTTCTTACATTGTTACCCCAGAAAATCTCAAGTGTTATTACATACAGCCGGAAAGAACTACTGGATAAAAAAGCGATGTCACCTTACCATAATTACGACCAGGAAAACGTCTTTCCTGAAGTGGATCCTTTGTTTGGACCTCCACCCTGGACGAGGTCGACCCAAAACAATGAGGTCACAGCAGGAGAGGCAGACGGAGCGGCCTACTGGTCAGACTTAGAAGGCGAGCACACCACCCACCGCTTCCGAGCATATTACTCGCCAAAGTCCAATCTCTAGACAACATGGTGGACGATATTAGGGCATTTCCTTCCAGAGAGACATCAGAGATTATAACTTTCTTTGTTTCATGGAAACATGGCTCACTGGGGATATGTTGTCGGAGTAGGTACAGCCACCCGGTTTCTTCACGTATCGAGTCGACAGAAACAAACAACTCTCTGTTTAGAAGAAGGGGACAGCACAGTACCCCGTACTTTACCACAGATCCACATCCACATCTCCAACTCAATCATCAAGTTTGCAAACAACACTACAGTGGTAGGCGTGATTACCAACAACGACGAGATGGCCTACAGGGAGAAGGTGAGGGCACTCAGAGTGTGGTGTCAGAAAAACAACCTCTCACTCAACGCCAAAAAAAACAAAGGAGATGATCGTGGACTTCAGGAAACAGCAGATGGTAGCATCCCCCATCCACATCGATGAGACAGCAGTGGAGAAGGTGGAAAGTTTGAAGTTCCTCGGCGTACACATCACGGACAAAATTAAATGGTTCACTCCCACACAGACATTGTGGTGAACAAGGCACCACATATCAAGGCCATGATACTTCTATATCAAGGCCATGAGACTTCTATATCAAGGCCATCAGACTTCTATATCAAGGCCATGAGACTTCTATATCAAGGCCATGAGACTTCTATATCAAGGCCATGAGACTTCTATATCAAGGCCATGATACTTCTATATCAAGGCCATCAGACTTCTATATCAAGGCCATGATACTTCTATATCAAGGCCATGGGACTTCTATATCAAGGCCATGAGACTTCTATATCAAGGCCATCAGACTTCCATATCAAGGCCATGAGACTGTTAAACAGCCATCATTAACATTTATTTTTTTATTTTTTTATTTTACCTTTATTTAACCAGGTAGGCAAGTTGAGAACAAGTTCTCATTTACAATTGCGACCTGGCCAAGATAAAGCAAAGCAGTTCGACAGATAAAACGACACAGAGTTACACATGGAGTAAAAACAAACATACAGTCAATAATGCAGTATAAACAAGTCTATATACAATGTGAGCAAATGAGGTGAGAAGGGAGGTAAAGGCAAAAAAGGCCAAGATGGCAAAGTAAATACAATATAGCAAGTAAAATACTGGAATGGTAGTTTTGCAATGGAAGAATGTGCAAAGTAGAAATAAAAAAATAATGGGGGTGCAAAGGAGCAAAATAAATAAATAAAATAAAATAAATACAGTAGGGAAAGAGGTAGTTGTTTGGGCTAAATTATAAGTGGGCTATGTACAGGTGCAGTAATCTGTGAGCTGCTCTGACAGTTGGTGCTTAAAGCTAGTGAGGGAGATAAGTGTTTCCAGTTTCAGAGATTTTTGTAGTTCGTTCCAGTCATTGGCAGCAGAGAACTGGAAGGAGAGGCGGCCAAAGAAAGAATTGGTTTTGGGGGTGACTAGAGAGATATACCTGCTGGAGCGTGTGCTACAGGTGGGAGATGCTATGGTGACCAGCGAGCTGAGATAAGGGGGGACTTTACCTAGCAGTGTCTTGTAGATGACATGGAGCCAGTGGGTTTGGCGACGAGTATGAAGCGAGGGCCAGCCAACGAGAGCGTACAGGTCGCAATGGTGGGTAGTATATGGGGCTTTGGTGATAAAACGGATTGCACTGTGATAGACTGCATCCAATTTGTTGAGTAGGGTATTGGAGGCTATTTTGTAAATGACATCGCCAAAGTCGAGGATTGGTAGGATGGTCAGTTTTACAAGGGTATGTTTGGCAGCATGAGTGAAGGATGCTTTGTTGCGAAATAGGAAGCCAATTCTAGATTTAACTTTGGATTGGAGATGTTTGATATGGGTCTGGAAGGAGAGTTTACAATCTAACCAGACACCTAAGTATTTGTAGTTGTCCACGTATTCTAATTCAGAGCCGTCCAGAGTAGTGATGTTGGACAGGCGGGTAGGTGCAGGCAGCGATCGGTTGAAGAGCATGCATTTAGTTTTACTTGCATTCAAGAGCAGTTGGAGGCCACGGAAGGAGAGTTGTATGGCATTGAAGCTTGCCTGGAGGGTTGTTAACACAGTGTCCAGAGAAGGGCCGGAAGTATACAGAATGGTGTCGTCTGCGTAGAGGTGGATCAGGGACTCACCAGCAGCAAGAGCGACCTCATTGATGTATACAGAGAAGAGAGTCGGTCCAAGAATTGAACCCTGTGGCACCCCCATAGAGACTGCCAGAGGTCCGGACAGCAGACCCTCCGATTTGACACACTGAACTCTATCAGAGAAGTAGTTGGTGAACCAGGCGAGGCAATCATTTGAGAAACCAAGGCTGTCGAGTCTGCCGATGAGGATATGGTGATTGACAGAGTCGAAAGCCTTGGCCAGATCAATGAATACGGCTGCACAGTAATGTTTCTTATCGATGGCGGTTAAGATATCGTTTAGGACCTTGAGCGTGGCTGAGGTGCACCCATGACCAGCTCTGAAACCAGATTGCATAGCAGAGAAGGTATGGTGAGATTCGAAATGGTCGGTAATCTGTTTGTTGACTTGGCTTTCGAAGACCTTAGAAAGGCACGGTAGGATAGATATAGGTCTGTAGCAGTTTGGGTCAAGAGTGTCCCCCCCTTTGAAGAGGGGGATGACCGCAGCTGCTTTCCAATCTTTGGGAATCTCAGACGACACGAAAGAGAGGTTGAACAGGCTAGTAATAGGGGTGGCAACAATTTCGGCAGATAATTTTAGAAAGAAAGGGTCCAGATTGTCTAGCCCGGCTGATTTGTAGGGGTCCAGATTTTGCAGCTCTTTCAGAACATCAGCTGAATGGATTTGGGAGAAGGAGAAATGGGGAAGGCTTGGGCGAGTTGCTGTTGGGGGTGCAGTGCTGTTGTCCGGGGTAGGAGTAGCCAGGTGGAAAGCATGGCCAGCCGTAGAAAAATGCTTATTGAAATTCTCAATTATGGTGGATTTATCAGTGGTGACAGTGTTAGAGTGGTTGCTGCCAACATACAGACTCAAATCTCTTGCCACTTTAATAAATGTAATAAATGGATTTAATAAAGTTATCACTAGTCACTTTAAATAAGTCCACTTTAATAATAATGTCTACATGTCCTACATTACTCATCTCATATGTATACACTGTTTTCTATGCCATCTACTGCATCTTGCCTATGCCGCACAGCCATCGCTCATCCTTCTATTTATATGTACATATTCTTATATATTCTCCTTTACACTTGTGTGTATCAGGAAGTCATTGTAAATTTGTTAGATTACTTGTTAGATATTACTGCACTGATGGAACTTGAAGCACAAGCATTTCGCTAGACTCGTATTAACATCTGCTAACCATGTGTATGTGACCAACTTTACTATAAAGAAATCTCTGAACATTCAAGAGCTGTTACTTGTTCTATTCCAGTCACATATTTCCCTTGTCTCTAGTGGCTAGTTATATTGTTTTCGGTGGAGGTTAGGTGGTTAAACATTCTAAACTGGATCTATTGTTCCTGTTCATTCTCCAATATGTCTCACTCACACTAGAGGATTGTTAGAGCTTGGCTTTAATTGTTCGATCTGTAGCCCTCTGTATTCCAACGGGACAGCACAGTCCCCCGTACTTTACCACAGATCCAAGTGTAATATAAAGAGAACAGAATTGCAACTGCTGAGGCACAACACACTGCAATAACATAGAGTATATTCCTGGTTAGGGTTTCGGGCTAGTTAATACGTAGCTTTGTCTCATTGTGTGAGGCCATACTACAGTACTGTACACACAGGCCTGGCTGGGTGGGGTGCTCCAGAAACACACAGGCCTGGCTAGGAGGGGTGCTCCAGAAACACACAGGCCTGGCTAGGAGGGGTGCTCCAGAAACACACAGGCCTGGCTGGGTGGGGTGCTCCAGAAACACACAGGCCTGGCTAGGAGGGGTGCTCCAGAAACACACAGGCCTGGCTAGGTGGGGTGCTCCAGAAACACACAGGCCTGGCTAGGAGGGGTGCTCCAGAAACACACAGGCCTGTCCGGAGGGGGAGGGGGGGGGGCCCTCCAGAAGCATGTTCATTTTAGGGACTTCTCCAGCACTGACACATCATCTGGAATCCCTTCGCCGTTGCCACGGCTCCATTCAAAACCAATTTTCACTCGATGGTCTGTGTGAAGATGACGTCCACCCTGATGAAAGCTAAGAAAGCTAATATAAGCATCCAATGTAACCAGTGTTACACCAGAACACTGCATATACAGGACACGGGCCTGGGGGCAGGAAGATGATGTCATATTAAGATTGTCATGATGATGGCAGAATAATTCATGTTTTGTTTTTTTAGCAAAGTGGTTTAGCTAGCTAGATATCAACAGAAACGTATAGACCCACTTCAAACTAGCCAGTCTCATAAACAAATCCTGGGGGGGTAAGTGTTTCTCTCCTTAAAATTCCACACTCCGGTAAACAAACTTGGAACTATGCATCCCTTAAGGCATCTGTAAACTCTAGCTCTGGAGCGTCTGCTGTGAATGACAAATGTATTTGATGTAGCTCCGACATTGATGACTATTGTCTATATGGCTGGCTGCTGTGGAGATGCCTTGATTATCACAGAATGAATCCATTATCAACTGTGATTAGTGTCAGTGGTGTTTGCCCAGAGAGATGGATGGTGCTTTGAGGATCATGACGAGATACATTATATTGACCAGGGGCCTCATGTATAAATGTTGCGTATACACAGAATATGCCCCAAAGCATTCTGGCACCACTTTCTAAAAACTGAACTTGACGTGAGAATGTGCTTATCCTCCCTTAAACTTTAGACAATGAGTTTCTAGTGGCTGAAGTATTGCATTGCCAGAAGGCAACAGTAGCCTAGTAGCCTTGTGCAATAATATATGATGAAACTCTTATTCAGAACTACAACAAAAAACAGGCAGCTAAATATATTAAAACGATGCAATCATTTGTCGTTAGTGAGAAGAGCAAATCAAATGTATTTATAAAGCCCTTTTTACATCAGCCGATGTCACAAAGTGCTGTACAGAAACCCAGCCTAAAACCCCAAACAGCAAGCAATGCAGATGTAGATGCACGGTGGCTAGGAAAAACTCACTAGAAAGGCCAGAACCTAGGAAGAAACCTAGAGAGGAACCAGGCTATGAGGGGTGGCCAGTCCTCTTCTGCCTGTGCCGGGTGGAGATTATAACAGAACATGGCCAAGATGTTAAGACGTTCATAGATGACCAGAAGGGTCAGATAATATTAATCACAGTGGTAGAGGGTGCAACAGGTCAGCACCTCAGGAGTAAATGTCAGTTGGCTTTTCATAGCTGACCATTCAGAGTTAGAGAAAGCAGCTGCGGTAGAGAGACAGTACAAAACAGCAGGTCCGGGACATGGTAGCACATCCATGGAAAAGGTCAGGGTTCCATAGCCGCAGGCAGAACAGTTGAAATTGGAGCAGCAGCATAACCAGGTGGACTGGGGACAGCAAGGAGCCATCAGGCCATGTAGTGGTTGTGGCATGGTAGTGGCATGGTCCTATGGCTCAGGTCCTCTGAGAGAAGAGAGAGAAAGAGAGAGAGAAAGAGAGAGAGAAAAAGTCAAAGAGAGAGAATTAGAGGGAGCATACTTAAATTCAGACAGGACACCGGATGAGACAGGAGAAATGATCCAGACATAACAGACGGACCCTAGCCCCCCGACACATAAACTATTGAAGCATAAATACTGGAGGCTGAAACAGTAGGGGTCGGGAGACACTGTGGCCCTGTCTGACGATACCCCCAGACGGGGCCAATAAGGCAGGATATAACCCCACCCACTTTGCCAAAGCACAGCCCCCACACCACTAGAGGGATATCTTCAACAACCAACCTACTACCCTGAGACAAGGCCGAGTATAGCCCATGAAGATCCCCACGGCACGAACCCCAGGGGGATGCCAACCCGGACAGGAAGATCACGTCAGTGACTCAACACACTCAAATGACGCACCCATCCTAGGGATGGCAAGGAAGAGCACCAGTAAGCCAGTGACTCAGCCCCCCGTAACAGGGTCAGAGGCAGAGAATCCCAGTGGAGCAGGGAACCGGACAGGCAGAGACAGCAAGGGCGGTTCGTCGCTCCAGTGCCTTTTCGTTCCCCTTCACACCCCTGGGCCAGACTACACTCAATCATAGGATCTACTGAAGAGATCAGTCTTCAATAAAGACTTGAATGTTGAGACCGAGTCTGCGTCTCTCACATGGATAGGCCGGCCCTTTCATAAAAATCAAGCTCTATAGGAGAAAGCCCTACCTCCAGCTTTTTGCTTAGAGATTCTAGGGACAGTTAGGAGATCTGTGTCTTGTGACCGTAGCATATGTGTAGGTACAGTGGGGCAAAAAAGTATTTAGTCAGCCACCAATTGTGCAAGTTCTCCCACTTAAAAAGATGAGAGAGGCCTGTAATTTTCATCATAGGTACACTTCAACTATGATAGACAAAATGAGAAAAAAATATCCTGAAAATCACATTGTAGGATTTTTTATAAATGTATTAGCAAATTATGGTGGAAAATATGTATTTGGTCAATAACCAAAGTTAATCTCACAGCAAGAACTGGCAAATCTGGTGCAGTGCATGAGGAAGAGATGCACTGCAGTACCTAATGCAGCTGGTGACCACACCAGATATTGACTACTTTTGATTTTGACCCCCCCTTTTGTTCAGGGACACATTATTCCATTTCTGTTAGTCAAATGTCTGTGGAACTTGTTCAGTTTATGTCTCAGTTGTTGAATATTGTTATGTTCATACAAATACTTACACATGTTAAGTTTGCTGAAAATAAACACAGTTGAAAGTACGTATCTTTTTTGCTGAGTTTTAGCTTTCACCTCGATAGTCTATGTCATGGAAAGAGCAGGTGTTCTTAATGTTTTGTAATATATGTAACTACTAAACTTGACTTACTGTTCAGTACTATAGGAATGTGCATTTACAGATGACATGTCTCACTAAGCTTGTTTTATATGGACCTTTATTTAACTGCCTTGTTCGAGGGCAGAACGACAGATTGTTACCTTGTCAGCTCAGGGATTCGATCTAGCAACCTTTCGGTTGCTGGCCCAATGCTCTAACCACTAGGCTACCTGCCCCCCCCCCCCCCTGATATTAGAGGTGCAGTCTTTGTGTTTGGAATACGGCTAACATATAGTAAAGTAATCATCCCAAGAGAGCTCATGAAATCTACACAAAACATAGATGTATGCTGGTGTCGAAAAGGCATAGCTGTCTTAGTAAATGGAATATGCAGACTAATGGCATTAGTAATTGAGAAAATGGGTCACCTGGGATATGAGCTGTTTGCAGGTGGAGTTAATGGGGGGGGATTAGTTGGGTTAAGGGCTAATATGAATCACCAATAACATGTTCCACATACTGTCTGCCAGCATACCTCAACATCGCTTCATCCAGGCTGGATTGATAGGTTTACACAACTGACATGTTGAGGTCATGCTTCCCAACCACTAAGGACCAGTGAACGGAGGGACATTGAAATGGAGAACATGGTCTCACATTAAAAGGTCATAGGATATTAGAGGAATCCAGGTACCTGGGTAAACTAAAGGCGTACCGAACACATGTTGTGGTTGGTTATTATTTCCACAAGCAAAAATCCCCTTCATGATCCTCCTTAGAGAGCATTCGTTCATGCACACACACACACACGCACACACACACATGCACAGACACACGCACAGACACACACACAGACACACACACACACACACACACACACACACACACACACACACACACACACACACACACACACACACACACACACACACACACACACACACACACACACACACACGCACAGACACACTCACAGACACACACACACAGACACACACACACACACACGCACACACACAATACTGAATGTAGTTGCATCTCCCAGAGGGAAAGAGTAATTTCTCCATTTCTCCCGACTTCTGTCATCAGGATGATGAAAAACATTTGACCATGCTGCTAATGAAAAGAACACTCAGGATGTTTCATTTTATTCCATCATCCTCAGCTACTGAGTCCTGGACCACCACAGGTCCACACCACAGGTCCACACCACAGGTCCACCACAGGTCCACACCACAGGTCCACACCACAGGTCCACACCACAGGTCTACACCACAGGTCTACACCACAGGTCCACACCACAGGTCCACACCCCAGGTCTACACCACAGGTCCACACCACAGGTCCACACCACAGGTCGACACCACAGGTCAACACCTCAGGTCCACACCACAGGTCCACACCACAGGTCCACCACAAGTCCACACCACAGGTCCACAACAGGTCCACACCACAGGTCCACACCACAGGTCCACACCACAGGTCCACCACAGGTCTACACCACAGGTCCACCACAGGTCCACCACAGGTCCACCACAGGTCTACACCACAGGTCCACCACAGGTCTACACCACAGGTCCACCACAGGTCAACACCACAGGTCCACCACAGGTCTACACCACAGGTCCACCACAGGTCCACCACAGGTCTACACCACAGGTCCACCACAGGTCTACCACAGGTCTACACCACAGGTCCACCACAGGTCCACCACAGGTCCACCACAGGTCAACACCACAGGTCCACACCACAGGTCCACCACAGGTCCACACCACAGGTCCACCACAGGTCTACACCACAGGTCCACACCACAGGTCCACACCACAGTTCCACCACAGGTCCACACCACAGGTCCACACCACAGGTCCACCACAGGTCTACACCACAGGTTCACCACAGGTCAACACCACAGGTCCACACCACAGGTCAACACCAGAAGAGAGGGCTATGGCTTTTCAGACCCTCTCGTTTCAGAGGATCCTGCGGCAGGCCATTTCCTCTTCATTTATTCCACAGGAATTTGGCTCCCATTTCCTGACTGCATACTGGGCCTGATTCAAGTGAAACAAGCACTTCCTGTAAACAGTCTCATTACTGAACTCCAACACTTCATTATGCAGCAGGCTAATGTCCCAATACCAGGCAGGGAGGAGATGATGGTGTGAAGCATGGTTTTTACAGACAGGTCACCCGTGATAAAAGTCAATATTCAACGTCCATCCATGTCTGAGGACGTTGGGAGATGACGTTTGCTACAACTTCGAAATTTGACTTTTGAGAAATATCGATGATCATCTAATTCTGAAGTGAGACTGTGAGAGCTAAATGGGTTTGTAACCACTATGACTGAAATAGATATATAGCAATGTAGAGTCATTTACAATAAGTGTATCTCCATGAGGTCATATTTATATATACAGTGGGGAGAACAAGTGTTTGATACACTGCGGATTTTGCAGGTTTTCCTACTTACAAAGCATGTAGAGGTCTGTAATTTTTATCATAGGTACACTTCAACTGTGAGAGACTAAAACAAAAATCCAGAAAATGACATTGTATGATTTTTAAGTAATTCATTAGCATTTTATTGCATGACATAAGTATTTGATACATCAGAAAAGCAGAACTTAATATTTGGTACAGAAACCTTTGTTTGCAATTACAGAGATCATACGTTTCCTGTAGTTCTTGACCAGGTTTGCACACACCGCAGGGATTTTGGCCCACTCCTCCATACAGACCTTCTCCAGATCCTTCAGGTTTTGGGGCTGTCGCTGGGCAATACGGACTTTCAGCTGCCTCCAAAGATTTTCTATTGGGTTCAGGTCTGGAGACTGGCTAGGCCACTCCAGGACCTTGAGATGCTTCTTACGGAGCCACTCCCGAGTTGCCCTGGCTGCGTGTTTCGGGTCGTTGTCATGCTGGAAGACCCAGCCATGACCCATCTTCAATGCTCTTACTGAGGGAAGGAGGTGGTTGGCCAAGATCCATGGCCCCATCCATCCTCCCCTCAATACGGTGCAGTCGTCCTGTCCCCTTTGCAGAAAAGCTTCCCCAAAGAATGATGTTTCCACCTCCATGCTTCACGGTTGGGATGGTGTTATTGGAGTTGTACTCATCCTTCTTCTTCCTCCAAACACGGCAAGTGGAGTTTAGACCAAAAAGCTAAATTTTTTGTCTCATCAGACCACATGACCTTCTCCCATTCCTCCTCTGGATCATCCAGATGGTCATTGGCAAACTTCAGACGGGCCTGGACATGCGCTGGCTTGAGCAGGGGGACCTTACGTGCGCTGCAGGATTTTAATCCATGACGGCGTAGTGTGTTACTAATGGTTTTCTTTAAGACTGTGGTCCCAGCTCTCTTCAGGTCATTGACCTTGGACCAGAGCAAGGTGGACCACTGACCATGGACCAGAGCAAGTTGGACCACTGACCATGGACCAGAGCTAGGTAGACCACTAACCATGGACCAGAGCTAGGTGGACCACTGACCATGGACCAAAGCAAGGTGGACCACTGACCATGGACCAGAGCAAGGTGGACCACTGACCATGGACCAGAGCAAGTTGGACCACTGACCATGGACCAGAGCTAGGTAGACCACTGACCATGGACAAGAGCTAGGTGGACCACTAACCATGGACCAGAGCAAGGTGGACCACTGACCATGGACCAGAGCAAGGTGGACCACTGACCATGGACCAAAGCAAGGTGGACCACTGACCATGGACCAGAGCAAGGTGGACCACTGACCATGGACAAGAGCTAGGTGGACCACTAACCATGGACCAGAGCAAGGTGGACCACTGACCATGGACCAGAGCTGGTGGACCACTAACCATGGACCAGAGCTAGGTGTACCATGGACCAGAGCTAGGTGGAGGAAGCACAGTCAAACCCCAAGCTCTTCATTCCATAATAAGTTCAAAATACACATTGTAGCATTCTCAAGCAAACCACTCCCACAACAATGTCTGCTTCGTACACTCTGCCCTTTCAAAACACTGCAATCATGATAATTTGTAATACTACAATTAAACTCATGTAATTTCATGTTTAAATTGTTGTTGTGACACGAATAGACTCTGTAACGGTACCCCCTGTATATAGCTTCGCTACTGTTATTTTACTGCTGCTCTTTAATTATTTGTTATTTGTTATCTTATATTTTACTTAACACTTATTTTTCTTAAAACTGCATTGTTGATTAAGGGCTTGTAAGTAAGCAATTCACTGTAAGGTCTACACCTGTTTTATTCGGCGTGTGTGACAAATAACAATTGGTTTGATTTGAACTAACCACATTATGCTTATCATCACGTTGAGTATCATACATTACTTAATATTCGTTGTCATTTAATCTCTGTCATTTTCACAACAGGCATCTTGGAGGGAATCATTGCTACTTTAAATGTATTTGTCACATCTCTCTAACTCGGTGCTCTCTCCGCTGTGTCTCAACTGTAATTTGTAATGTTAAATAAAGGACAATTCATTTCCTGCAGGCCTGACTAATCGCCAAGGTGTTTCAGATTCTAATTCATTACCTTGCTCTTCTCCAGCTCTAAACACACATAACACAGACTGTTTAGAACACACAGAACACAGACTGTTTAGAACACACAGAACACAGACTGTTTAAAACACACAGATCACAGACTGTTTAGAACACACAGATCACAGACTGTTTAGAACACACAGAACACAGACTGTTTAGAACACACAGAACACAGACTGTTTAGAACACACAGAACACAGACTGTTTAGAATACACAGAACACAGACTGTTTAGAGCACAGAACACAGACTGTTTAGAACACAGATCAGAGACTGTTTAGAACACACAGATCACAGACTGTTTAGAACACACAGATCACAGACTGTTTAGAACACACAGAACACAGACTGTTTAAATCTTCGTACACTCAGGTGGTGCTTCTCCACCTGCATTGCTTGCTGTTTGGGGTTTTAGGCTGGGTTTCTGTACAGCACTTTGAGATATCAGCTGATGTACGAAGGGCTATATAAATAAATTTGATTTGATTTGATTTGATTTGATTTGATTTAAATCACACAGAACACAGACTGTTTAAATCACACAGAACACAGACTGTTCACACCTGTGGTGCCAGAGAATGTGCATAACAGCAACCCCAGATGTAAAATAATAAATAATGGTTACTTCTCAGAAAGTATCGAGCTTTTAAGAGGAGTTAAACAAGGCTGTCCGTTGTCTCCATATCTATTTATTATGGTAATTGAAATGCTAGCTATTAAAATTAGATCCAACATGAACATCTAGAGGTTAGAAATCCAAGGGTTAAAAACTAGTGTCAATGTATGCCGAGTGTCAATGTATGCCGAGTGTCAATGTATGCCGATGACTCTAGCTATTTTCCTAAGTCTGCAATGTGGATCCCTGCACAGTCTCGAAGATCTTGATCACTTTTCTAGCCTCTCTGGATTAAAACCTAATTAAGTGTACCATATTGTAGTTTACCAATAAAATGGGCGTATGGTGAAGTAGACATTAAATGTGCCTATTTATATAATGGATATGAATTTGGGGGGCTAAAATGATTACATATTAAAGCTTTAAACCTCTCACTAAAAGCTTCACTCATACATAAGTAATACTTAAACCCAAAATGGTTCTCCAGTAGATTATGAAGAAAGGCTCGTCCTTGGTTCAAAAATTGCCTTTTTGCCTTCATACAGATTACAAACTTCTCATTTCCAACTAATTGAAAATAAAATGTTGTTTAAAGTGTTGCCCTTTTTTAAACAAGCCATACAAAGATGGTTACAATTTCAGTTTTATCCTCCAGAAACATACAGGTTGCAAAATCAATGGGAAGGGACAACCCACCCAACTCACACCCTGACCATACTAAAACAAAGACATAACAATAGAACTAAGGTCAGAACGTGACAGATTCCATGGCACATGGTTTATGAACTGGTATAAAAACAACATTTGATTCAACATTATTATGCAAAATTCTTGCCACCAACAGAATGCTATATATATATGGGTCATACAACGATCTCATCTCTGTAGATTTTACTGCAAAGGGACAGAATCAATAGATAATTTATTCTGGTATTGTCCCTATGTAGCTTGTTTCTGGTCACAGGTTCAGGAATGGTTAAAAAATCACAACATTGCACTTAAAATTAACCTTACATATAGCAGTGTTGGGCAATCTGGAAAGCCATAGTCAGTCAATAAATAATATAATAATACTCCTAGGAAAGGTTTTCATCTTTAGCTCACAATCTGTGGAAACAATATGATTAGAAAGGTTCAAAACCTATGTAAAACATCACAGCACAATGGAAAAATATATGGCACACGGAAACCAAACGAGGGTGGTCTATGGTGATAGGTGGGATGGACTGAGAGTGGCTGAGGGGGTGGGATTAAAGAGCTGAGGTCTATGGTGATAGGTGGGATGGGCTGAGAGTGGCTGAGGGGGTGGGATTAAAGAGCTGAGGTCTATGGTGATAGGTGGGATGGGTTGAGAGTGGCTGAGGGGGTGGGATTAAAGAGCTGAGGTCTATGGTGATAGGTGGGATGGACTGAGAGTGGCTGAGGGGGTGGGATTAAAGAGCTGAGGTCTATGGTGATAGGTGGGATGGGCTGAGAGTGGCTGAGGGGGTGGGATTAAAGAGCTGAGGTCTATGCTGATAGGTGGGATGGGCTGAGAGTGGCTGAGAGTGGCTGAGGGGGTGGGATTAAAGAGCTGAGGTCTATGGTGATAGGTGGGATGGGCTGAGAGTGGCTGAGGGGGTGTGATTAAAGATCTGAGGTCTATGCTGATAGGTGGGATGGGCTGAGAGTGGCTGAGGGGGTGGGATTAAAGAGCTGAGGTCTATGGTGATAGGTGGGATGGGCTGAGAGTGGCTGAGGGGGTGGGATTAAAGAGCTGAGGTCTATGGTGATAGGTGGGATGGGCTGAGAGTGGCTGAGGGGGTGGGATTAAAGAGCTGAGGTCTATGGTGATAGGTGGGATGGGCTGAGAGTGGCTGAGGGGCGGATTAAAGAGCTGAGGTCTATGGTGATTGGTGGGATGGGCTGAGAGTGGCTGAGGGGGTGGGATTAAAGAGCTGAGGTCTATGCTGATAGGTGGGATGGGCTGAGAGTGGCTGAGGGGGTGGGATTAAAGAGCTGAGGTCTATGGTGATAGGTGGGATGGGCTGAGAGTGGCTGAGGGGGTGGGATTAAAGAGCTGAGGTTTATGGTGATAGGTGGGATGGGCTGAGAGTGGCTGAGGGGGTGGGATTAAAGAGCTGAGGTCTATGGTGATAGGTGGGATGGGCTGAGAGTGGCTGAGGGGCGGATTAAAGAGCTGAGGTCTATGGTGATAGGTGGGATGGGCTGAGAGTGGCTGAGGGGGTGGGATTAAAGAGCTGAGGTCTATGCTGATTGGTGGGATGGGCTGAGAGTGGCTGAGGGGGTGGGATTAAAGAGCTGAGGTCTATGCTGATAGGTGGGATGGGCTGAGAGTGGCTGAGGGGGTGGGATTAAAGAGCTGAGGTCTATGGTGATAGGTGGGATGGGCTGAGAGTGGCTGAGGGGGTGGGATTAAAGAGCTGAGGTTTATGGTGATAGGTGGGATGGGCTGAGAGTGGCTGAGGGGGTGGGATTAAAGAGCTGAGGTCTATGGTGATAGGTGGGATGGGCTGAGAGTGGCTGAGGGGCGGATTAAAGAGCTGAGGTCTATGGTGATAGGTGGGATGGGCTGAGAGTGGCTGAGGGGGTGGGATTAAAGAGCTGAGGTCTATGCTGATAGGTGGGATGGGCTGAGAGTGGCTGAGGGGCGGATTAAAGAGCTGAGGTCTATGGTGATAGGTGGGATGGGCTGAGAGTGGCTGAGGGGGTGGGATTAAAGAGCTGAGGTCTATGCTGATAGGTGGGATGGGCTGAGAGTGGCTGAGGGGGTGGGATTAAAGAGCTGAGGTCTATGGTGATAGGTGGGATGGGCTGAGAGTGGCTGAGGGGCGGATTAAAGAGCTGAGGTCTATGGTGATAGGTGGGATGGGCTGAGAGTGGCTGAGGGGTGGGATTAAAGAGCTGAGGTCTATGGTGATAGGTGGGATGGGCTGAGAGTGGCTGAGGGGGTGGGATTAAAGAGCTGAGGTCTATGGTGATAGGTGGGATGGGCTGAGAGTGGCTGAGGGGGTGGGATTAAAGAGCTGAGGTCTATGGTGATAGGTGGGATGGGCTGAGAGTGGCTGAGGGGCGGATTAAAGAGCTGAGGTCTATGGTGATAGGTGGGATGGGCTGAGAGTGGCTGAGGGGCGGGATTAAAGAGCTGAGGTCTATGGTGATAGGTGGGATGGGCTGAGGGGCGGGATTAAAGAGTTTATGTTTGGTAATGTATTATTATTATGAGACTGCTATATATAAAAGTACAATGTATGTAAAATGTACGTATATGTAGCAGAAAAGCTGTAAAAAACAAATAGGATATGTGTCCTCTGAAGAGGGGGTGGATGGGTTAATAAAAAATGAAATACAAAAAATGTCTGCTTCGTACCCTCTGCCCTTTCAAAACGCTGTAATCATCATGATCATTTGTAACACTACAATTAAACTCCTGTCATTTCATATTTCAATTGTAATTGTGACAGGAATAGACATATTCATTACCAACTAAGTGCATTATGCTTATCATCACGTTGAGTATCATACATTACCTAATATCCTCTGTCATTTCATCTCTGGCATTTTCACAACAGGCATCTTGGAGGGAATCATTGCTACTTTAAATGTATTTGTCACATCTCTCTAACTCGGTGCTCTCTCCGCTGTGTCTCAACTGTAATTTGTAATGTTAAATAAAGGACAATTCATTTCCTGCAGGCCTGACTAATCGCCAAGGTGCTTCAGATTCTAATTCATTATCTTCCTCTAAAAACACAGAACACAGACTGTTAAGAACACACAGAACACAGACTGTTTAGATCACACAGAACACAGACTGTTTAGAACACACAGAACACAGACTGTTTAGAACACACAGAACACAGACTGTTTAGATCACACAGAACACAGACTGTTTAGAACACACAGAACACAGACTGTTTAGAACACACAGAACACAGACTGTTTAGAACACACAGAACACAGACTGTTTAGAACACACAGAACACAGACTGTTTAGATCAAACAACACAGACTGCTTAGAACACACAGCACACCCTACTGTACTTCCTATGCACCCTACTGTATCTCAGAGGAACCCTACTGTACCTCAGATGCACCCTACTGTACTTCAGATGCACCCTACAGTACTTCCTATGCACCCTACTGTATCTCAGAGGAACCCTACTGTACCTCAGATGCACCCTACTGTACCTCAGATGTACCCTACAGTATTTCAGATGCACCCTACTGTAACTCAGATGCACCCTACTGTAACTCAGATGCACCCTACTGTACTTCAGATGCACCCTACTGCACTTCAGATGCACCCTACTGTACCTCAGATGCACCCTACTGTACCTCAGATGCACCCTACTGTACTTCAGATGCACCCTACTGTACCTCAGATGCACCCTACTGTACTTCAGATGCACCCTACTGTACCTCAGATGCACCCTACTGTACTTCAGATGCACCCTACGGTACTTCAGATGCACCCTACTGTATCTCAGATGCACCCTACTGTACCTCAGATGCACCCTACTGTACTTCAGATGCACCCTACTGTACCTCAGATGCACCCTACTGTACTTCAGAGGCACCCTACTGTACCTCAGATGCACCCTACTGTACTTCAGAGTCACCCTACTGTACCTCAGATGCATCCTACTGTACTTCAGATGCACCCTACTGTACCTCAGATGCACCCTACTGTACCTCAGATGCACCCTACTGTACCTCAGATGCACCCTCCTGTACCTCAGATGCACCCTACTGTACCTCAGAGGCACCCTACTGTACCTCAGATGCACCCTACTGTACCTCAGATGCACCCTACTGTACCTCAGAGGCACCCTACTGTACCTCAGATGCACCCTACTGTACTTCAGATGCATCCTACTGTACTTCAGAGGCACCCTACTGTACCTCAGATGCACCCTACTGTACTTCAGATGCACCCTACTGTACCTCAGATGCACCCTACTGTACCTCAGATGCACCCTACTGTACCTCAGAGGAAGTGAGTCGACTGGGCCTGTTTATTCCTCTACTGTAACTCAGAGGAAGTGAGTCGACTGGGCCTGTTTATTCCTCTACTGTAACTCAGAGGAAGTGAGTCGACTGGGCCTGTTTATTCCTCTACTGTAACTCAGAGGAAGTGAGTCGACTGGGCCTGTTTATTCCTCTACTGTAACTCAGAGGAAGTGAGTCGACTGGGCCTGTTTATTCCTCTACTGTAACTCAGAGGAAGTGAGTCGACTGGGCCTGTTTATTCCTCTACTGTAACTCAGAGGAAGTGAGTCGACTGGGCCTGTTTATTCCTCTACTGTAACTCAGAGGAAGTGAGTCGACTGGGCCTGTTTATTCCTCTACTGTAACTCAGAGGAAGTGAGTCGACTGGGCCTGTTTATTCCTCTACTGTAACTCAGAGGAAGTGAGTCGACTGGGCCTGTTTATTCCTCTACTGTAACTCAGAGGAAGTGAGTCGACTGGGCCTGTTTATTCCTCTACTGTAACTCAGAGGAAGTGAGTCGACTGGGCCTGTTTATTCCTCTACTGTAACTCAGAGGAAGTGAGTCGACTGGGCCTGTTTATTCCTCTACTGTAACTCAGAGGAAGTGAGTCGACTGGGCCTGTTTATTCCTCTACTGTAACTCAGAGGAAGTGAGTCGACTGGGCCTGTTTATTCCTCTACTGTAACTCAGAGGAAGTGAGTCGACTGGGCCTGTTTATTCCTCTACTGTAACTCAGAGGAAGTGAGTCGACTGGGCCTGTTTATTCCTCTACTGTAACTCAGAGGAAGTGAGTCGACTGGGCCTGTCCATATAAATCATGACCACTATCAGGCTCCATATAAATGCAGCAACATTTTGGGACAACTGCCCCCCCTGTAAAGTACATACTACAGTAAATACATTCTTTCTTCAAGATTAGAGGGAGTGATGGAGACTGCCATCATCATGGCCAATCTAAATTAAGAGAAGCAACACTGTGTCTTGGCCCAGCCTGGTTTAGTTACACCCTCCCCCAGCCTAGACCCAGCCTGGTTTAGTTACACCATCCCCCAGCCTAGACCCAGCCTAGTGTAGTTACACCATCCCCAGACTCAGCCTAGTTTAGTTACACCATCCCCAGACCCAGCCTAGTTTAGTTACACCATCCCCAGGCCCAGCCTAGTTTAGTTACACCATCCCCAGCCCCAGCCTAGTTTAGTTACACCATCCCCAGGCCCAGCTTAGTTTAGATACACCATCCCCAGGCCCAGTCTAGTTTAATTACACCATCCCCAGACCCAGCCTAGTTTAGTTACACCATCCCCAGGCCCAGCCTAGTTTAGATACACCATCCCCAAACCCAGCCTAGTTTAGTTACACCATCCCCCAGCCTAGACCCAGCATGGTTTAGTTACACCATCCATCAGCCTAGACCCAGCCTGGTTTAGTTACACCATCCATCAGCCTAGACCCGTGCCTAGTTTAGTTACACCATCCCCAGGCCCAGCCTAGTTTAGTTACACCATCCCCAGACCCAGCCTAGCTTAGTTACACCATCCCCAGACCCAGCCTAGTTTAGATACACCATCCCCAGGCCCAGCCTAGCTTAGTTACACCATCCCCAGGCCCAGCCTAGTTTAGATACACCATCCCCAGGCCCAGCCTAGCTTAGTTACACCATCCCCAGGCCCAGCCTAGTTTAGATACACCATCCCCAGGCCCAGCCTAGCTTAGTTACACCATCCCCAGGCCCAGCCTAGCTTAGTTAAAAGTGACTTTACAGCGAAACACATACCAGTCTTATGGTGCTTTTTTTAAAGTACAAAAAGGGCAATAATGTTTTCCATCATGAATGTGGGTTAACCTCGTCTTTAACCATGATGATCATGATGAATAAAAAAACACCTTCTTCCAAGGAGGCGTTTTGTGTGGTTTCGACCAGCTATCCTAACGCAGTAAGATGTGTCTTTTCCTCTGCCTTGCAACGTTTATCAAACACCTCGACCACAGCCTGGCAGCACTCGTCCCTCTTCCTCACCAAGACAGATGTAAAAAATAATGAATTTATGAAGTATTGTTGCCTACTGGATAACACCTCATAAATTCATTTATTGATGTCTTCATACAATCCCACAATGACAAAGTGCTACTGAAAAACAACATGGCAGAAACACTAAAGGAATGTGATTTATATTTGTGGGAGTCATATTGCAGAGGAGAAACTGGTGATAGAACAGTAACCAATAGTGGGGACAGTTTCTCCTCTTTCACTCTCACAGCACCATGTAGCCCCTGTTGGTTGGGTTGGGCAAGAGCAACTAAACCACTCTCCAGAACATTCTGGACCCCACCAACAGAGGGTCCAATCCCTGGACCCCACCACCAGAGGGTTCAATCCCTGGACCCCACCACCAGAGGGTTCAATCCCTGGACCCCACCACCAGAGGGTTCAATCCCTGGACCCCACCACCAGAGGGTTCAATCCCTGGACCCCACCACCAGAGGGTTCAATCCCTGGACCCCACCACCAGAGGGTTCAATCCCTGGACCCCACCACCAGAGGGTCCAATCCCTGGACCCCACCACCAGAGGGTTCAATCCCTGGACCCCACCACCAGAGGGTTCAATCCCTGGACCCCACCACCAGATGGTTCAATCCCTGGACCACACCACCAGAGGGTTCAATCCCTGGAACCCACCACCAGAGGGTTCAATCCCTTGATCCCACCACCAGAGGGTCCAATCCCTGGACCCCACCACCAGAGGGTTCAATCCCTGGACCCCACCACCAGAGGGTCCAATCCCTGGACACCACCACCAGAGGGTCCAATCCCTGGACCCCACCACCAGAGGGTACAATCCCTGGACCCTACCACCAGAGGGCGCATATTCATTCTCATGTTCAGGCCCTCACAGACACACAGAGGCTGCTTGACTTTCCAGACAGCTGTACATAGTAACTGTACATGTGGAGGACATCACTAGAATATCACTAGAATGTTTCAACGTGGTCAGCCTATGAAATCCTTCATCTGACTATTTATAAAAACAAAAGACACATTGAACATTGACCACAAATAGGTTCCTGTTGACAACATATGGCTGTGGGACCTGTATGATTCTCATATACCTCTGTGGAAAAAAAACTCTTTACAAAAGAAACAACGTAATTTGATGTGTTTGTATAGTTTTTTTTTTTACATAAAAGCCATGCGTTGCACCAGTAAATGTTTTAATGTAATGAAGGAGAGGTGTCCTTCCTGAGAGGACCACAGTGCTGGGCAGGAGAGCTGTCCTTCCTGAGAGGACCACAGTGCTGGGCAGGAGAGCTGTCCTTCCTGAGAGGACCACAGTGCTGGGCAGGAGAGCTGTCCTTCCTGAGAGGACCACACAGTGCTGGGCAGGTGAGCTGTCCTTCCTGAGAGGACCACAGTGCTGGGCAGGAGAGCTGTCCTTCCTGAGAGGACCACAGTGCTGGGCAGGAGAGCTGTCCTTCCTGAGAGGACCAAAGCGCTGGGCAGGAGAGCAGTCCTTCCTGAGAGGACCACAGTGCTGGGCAGGAGAGCTGTCCTTCCTGAGAGGACCACAGTGCTGGGCAGGAGAGCTGTCCTTCCTGAGAGGACCACAGTGCTGGGCAGGAGAGCTGTCCTTCCTGAGAGGACCACAGTGCTGGGCAGGAGAGCTGTCCTTCCTGAGAGGACCACAGTGCTGGGCAGGAGAGCTGTCCTTCCTGAGAGGACCACAGTGCTGGGCAGGAGAGCTGTCCTTCCTGAGAGGACCACACAGTGCTGGGCAGGAGAGCTGTCCTTCCTGAGAGGACCACAGTGCTGGGCAGGAGAGCTGTCCTTCCTGAGAGGACCACAGTGCTGGGCAGGAGAGCTGTCCTTCCTGAGAGGACCACAGTGCTGGGCAGGAGAGCTGTCCTTCCTGAGAGGACCACAGTGCTGGGCAGGAGAGCTGTCCTTCCTGAGAGGACCACAGTGCTGGGCAGGAGAGCTGTCCTTCCTGAGAGGACCACAGTGCTGGGCAGGAGAGCTGTCCTTCCTGAGAGGACCACAGTGCTGGGCAGGAGAGCTGTCCTTCCTGAGAGGACCACAGTGCTGGGCAGGAGAGCTGTCCTTCCTGAGAGGACCACACAGTGCTGGGCAGGTGAGCTGTCCTTCCTGAGAGGACCACAGTGCTGGGCAGGAGAGCTGTCCTTCCTGAGAGGACCACACAGTGCTGGGGAGGAGAGCCGTCCTTCCTGAGAGGACCACAGTGCTGGGCAGGAGAGCTGTCCTTCCTGAGAGGACCACACAGTGCTGGGCAGGAGATCTGTCCTTCCTGAGAAGACCACACAGTGCTGGGCCACAAGGTGGCGCCAAAAGAAGAAATGTGGTTGACATACTGTAGGCTTAGGCTGTGGCTAAAGGGTAGGAAATGTATTAGTCTACGTAATATGCTCAGTCTACAGTACCCTGCAGCATATGACCAGCATATTATTGGGATGTAGTCATAGTCTAGTTGTTTGTTTTATAACATGGCATTGAGCCACCCTTTACATTCTATTTCTATAGTCAGTCCGTCTTCATGCTGGGCAAGAAGCTTCATGGCAAAACAAAAGCTATCAGCACGTATGGTCAGGATGCATGTTGTGTCTGGCTGTCAGCAAAGACCTTCAGTACCTATAACAGGACAGGATGTGCAGAGAGGCTGGAGGAATCCAATGAGACCGTGTTGGAATGACGCTGGTGAACAATGTAGCAGGGTGGTTGCCAGGCTTTATGGTCTAGGCTCACGCTCCCTACTCAACCCCCCCCCCCAGCCCCTCTTCCTTCCTGCTAGGTACTTCAGCCAATAGGAACTGTGAAACAATGACTGGAACCTTCATAGAAGCCCTGGGGAGGGTGTTAGTGTGTTGTTAGCTATGCCACAGCCACCTCAGTAAGAATCCCTTTGAGGAAAATAAAGCACACCATTGGTTTTGCTGAAATGAATTGACTATAGAAAGTGTTTTCATCACCAACATACAATGCTATCAGCCACAACAATATATAATTACCATTTTATTGCTTATCTGTGGAGCAATGACCTCTGTAGGGTTTCCTGTATGGCTCCTCTGTGTATGTCTGCCTGTAGGGCTCCTCTGTGTATGTCTGCCTGTAGGGCTCCTCTGTGTATGTCTGCCTGTAGGGCTCCTCTGTGTATGTCTGCCTGTAGGGCTCCTCTGTGTATGTCTGCCTGTAGGGCTCCTCTGTGTATGTCTGCCTGTAGGGCTCCTCTGTGTATGGCTGCCTGTAGGGCTCCTCTGTGTATGGCTGCCTGTAGGGCTCCTCTGTGTATGTCTGCCTGTATGGCTCCTCTGTGTATGGCTGCCTGTAGGGCTCCTCTGTGTATGTCTGCCTGTATGGCTCCTCTGTGTATGGCTGCCGTAGGGCTCCTCTGTGTATGGTTTCCTGTATGGCTCCTCTGTGTATGGCTGCCTGTAGGGCTCCTCTGTGTATAGCTGCCTGTAGGGCTCCTCTGTGTATGGTTTCCTGTAGGGCTCCTCTGTGTATGGTTTCCTGTAGGGCTCCTCTGTGTATGGTTTCCTGTAGGGCTCCTCTGTGTATGGCTGCCTGTAGGGCTCCTCTGTGTATGTCTGCCTGTAGGGCTCCTCTGTGTATGTCTGCCTGTAGGGCTCCTCTGTGTATGGCTGCCTGTAGGGCTCCTCTGTGTATGGTTTCCTGTATGGCTCCATATCCGTGCTCTTGGCCATAGTGGGAGCGGGATGCCATTGATGCACACATCAGAGACACATGCAGTACAGCATCATGTGCAAGGTAACGCCAGGACGTGTCAGCGACACCCCACCAACAGTGGGCCAACAGTCATCCATCAGAACTGGCTTTGATATTGAAGGGAGCTCCCTAGTGGGCCACTGACACTGAATGACAAACCTGTCTGAAGGAGTTATAGAGCTGCTGATCCCTGTCCCCCACAGTATTCATGCAGCTGACAACCAGCCAATGAGAGACTGGGTTGTAGAACCCTATTCCATCTCATTAAACATTCAGCTACTGCAGCAGTGTTCTAGAATGCTATGACCAATGCCTGTTCTATTATAGAGATATACCAAACATTCCATATACTGTATGTTCTTCAAACTGCATGCATTTTCTTGAATTTAGGCTGAGCTCTGGGGTGAATGTTGACAATGTGCACCTCCTGGGAGATCTCTGAGCGCTTTATACGTCCTAAACAACCTAGCACAATGCCGAGTCAGACAGGCGTTTCCTGTTCCAACTATATGACTGCAATAAAAACCATGGCAAATGAACCATTCTGCGAGCCCCTAGCCAGCTGTTGAGTGCAATGTCTAAAAGGAAGTCATGAAGGGTTGGAGTCTGGGGCGTCACGTATCCATTACACTAGAGGTGGGCAACAAGTATGTAAGGATGAAGGTGGGGGGGTGGTCTGGAGGAGGGGTAGTTTGGAGGGGGGGTGGTCTGGAGAGGGGTGGTCTGGAGAGGGGTGGTCTGGAGGAGGGGTAGTCTGGAGGAGGGTCTGGAGGGTGGGTAGTTTGGAGGGAGTGTGGTCTGGGGGGTGGTCTGGAGGAGGGTTAGTCTGGAGGATGGGGGGGGTCTGGAGGGTGGGTAGTTTGGAGGGGGGGGGGTAGTCTGGAGGGGGGGGGGGGTCTGGAGGGGGGGTGGTCTGGAGGTGGGTAGTTTGGAGGGGGGGTGGTCTGGGGGGTGGTCTGGAGGGGGGGGGGGGGTCTGGAGGGTTGGTAATTTGTAGGGGGGGTAGTCTGGAGGGTGGGTAGTTTGGAGGGGGGGTTGGAGGGGGGGGGGGGTGGAGGGGGGGTCTGGAGGGGGGTCTGGAGGGGTGGTTTGGAGGGGGGTCTGTAGGGGTGGTCTGGAGGGGAGGACTGGGGGGGGCTTGCACATTGACTCTTTAAGAACATCTATGCCTTCAGAGTTTATTACAACTGCTACAGTGGTATATTATTATACCTTTATTTCAACAAGGAACACAGACTGAGACCAAGGTCTCTGTTATAGCTGGGCCCTGACTGAGAACAAGGTCTCTGTTACAGCTGGGCCCAGACTGAGACCAAGGTCTCTGTTATAGCTGGGCCCTGACTGAGAACAAGGTCTCTGTTACAGCTGGGCCCTGACTGAGACCAAGGTCTCTGTTACAGCTGGGCCCTGACTGAGACCAAGGTCTCTGTTACAGCTGGGCCCTGACTGAGACCAAGGTCTCTGTTACAGCTGGGCCCTGACTGAGACCAAGGTCTCTGTTACAACTGGGCCCTGACTGAGACCAAGGTCTCTGTTCCAGCTGGGCCCTGACTGAGACCAAGGTCTCTGTTCCAGCTGGGCCCTGACTGAGACCGATGTCTCTGTTCCAACTGCGCCCTGACTGAGACCAAGGTCTCTGTTACATCTGGGCCCTGACTGAGACCAAGGTCTCTGTTACAGCTGGGCCCTGACTGAGACCAAGGTCTCTGTTACATCTGGGCCCTGACTGAGACCAAGGTCTCTGTTACATCTGGGCCCTGACTGAGACCGAGGTCTCTGTTCCAGCTGGGCCCTGACTGAGATCAAGGTCTCTGTTACAGCTGGGCCCTGACTGAGACCAAGGTCTCTGTTACATCTGGGCCCTGACTGAGACCGAGGCCTCTGTTACATCTGGGCCCTGACTGAGACCGAGGTCTCTTTAATAGCTGGGCCCTGACTGAGACCGAGGTCCCTGTTACATCTGGGCCCTGACTGAGACCGATGTCTCTGTTACAGCTGGGGCCTGACTGAGACCGAGGTCTCTGTTACAGCTGGGCGCTGACTGAGACCGAGGTCTCTGTTACAGCTGGGCACTGACTGAGACCGAGGTCTCTGTTCCAGCTGGGCACTGACTGAGACCGAGGTCTCTGTTCCAGCTGGGCACTGACTGAGACTGAGGTCTCTGTTCCAGCTGGGCCCTGTGTATACATGTTTACACATACAGTTTGATTAAGAAACTACACAAGACAAACAAAACCATCACAGAAAACACACAAAAAATACCTACTCTAATAGCTACTCTAGCTAAGATAGCTAAGATAGCTACTCTAACTTGATTGATAGCCTGAAATGGCCTGGGAGCTGGTTATGAGGTTGGGAGACTGGGAACCTATCTAGCTGGCTAGGCTGAAGCCAACTTTGTAAAAATTGACAAGTTTTTATTTATTCATCAATAGGGAATCAATAAGCAACATAGCATAGCTTGATCAAATAAATATACAAACATACATCCTGCGAGTCCTGCCAATCACCGGCAGCTAAAATCAAATCAAACACTTGGTGTGTCACTCAACATTCGCTCTCCTCCTCATCTCACAATATTTTCTGCACACATATCTTTACACCTTGGAAGGAGTCACATAATAGGGGACAATAACACTCCTTTTTCAGTTAGTGTGCCCCCTCTGCAAAACACAGGGGACAGATCATTGGATGAATTATTAAGATTAAAAAGTGGGCTTAAAAATCAACTTTAGACATTCATTTAACATCAGAAAAATCTGAGGGGGCACCTGCCCCTATGGGCACGACGCCTCTGGTTGGAGTTACCAAAGTGTCCAGGAAAGAAAGGATATAAAAACAACAGTTGTTTTGTTAGTTACTAACAAGTCCTAAGCACTGGTGTCAATCTCCGTTCTTCACCAAGTAAATACCCCCCCCCCCCCCCCCCCATTAGATGTGATGGTGGATCCGACATAGTGGAAGATGTTGAAGATGTTGAAAGAAGGTGTTTATGAATACTATGATGAACAGATAATGATGGACACCAATGACAACCTTAATTGTCATGCAGATGTGTAGTAAGACTCTACTGTGTTTCTCTGTTCTGTAGCATGTTAGTGTGACTGTGTTTCTCTGTTCTGTAGCAGGTTAGTGTGACTGTGTTTCTCTGGGTGTTCTATGGTAGGTTAGTGTGACTGTGTTTCTCTGTTCTGTAGCAGGTTATTGTGACTGTGTTTCTCTGTTCTGTAGCAAGTTAGTGAGACTGTGTTTCTCTGTTCTGTAGCAGGTTAGTGTGACTGTGTTTCTCTGTTCTGTAGCAGGTTAGTGTGACTGTGTTTCTCTGTTCTGTAGCAGGTTAGTGTGACTGTGTTTCTCTGTTCTGTAGCAGGTTAGTGTGACTGTGTTTCTCTGTTCTGTAGCAGGTTAGTGTGACTGTGTTTCTCTGTGTGTTCTATGGTAGGTTAGTGTGACTGTGTTTCTCTGTTCTGTAGCAGGTTAGGGAGCCACACAAGGTTCTGTCTGCTCTCAAGGCAAGATTCTCCCCAAAGAAAAGATACTTCCTGGATTGGGAGCCTCTCTGGTTTACAACTTCCTTCTTGTGGTGACAATCCTACCAAAATATGTGTCAGGTTGTTGAACAGGAGTGATGACGTTCTATGCATATACAACTGGAGAAGCCTTTGGTCCTGGGGGAGGTGTACTTATTCTCCTAACGCTGACAAGAAACCAGAGCACGTGCTGCCATTTGTGCTCTCAACGTTAGTTGGATGGAAGCACACCTCCTTCTCTGACCCACAAGTTAGAAGAGTTACAGTGGGGCAAAAAAGTATTTAGTCAGCCACCAATTGTGCAAGTTTTCTCACTTAAAAAGACGAGAGAGGCCTGTAATTTTCATCATAGGTACACTTCAACTATGACGGACAAAATGAGAAAAAAAATCCAGAAAATCACATTGTAGGATTTTTTATGAATTTATTTGCAAATTATGGTGGAAAATAAGTATTTGGTCACCTGGCTCTCACAGACCTGTTACTTCTTCTTTAAGAGGCTTCTCTGTCCTCCTGTATTAATGGCATGTGTTTGAACTTGTTATCAGTATAAAAGACACCTGTCCACAACCTCAAACAGTCACACTCCAAACTTCACTATGGCCAAGACCAAAGAGCTGTCAAAGGACACCAGAAACAAAATTGTAGACCTGCACCAGGCTGGGAAGACTGAATCTGCAATGGGTAAGCAGCTTGGTTTGAAGAAATCAACTGTGGGAGCAAATATTAGGAAATGGAAGACATAGAAGACCACTGATAATCTCCCTTGATCTGGGGCTCCATGCAAGATCTCACCCCGTGGGGTCAAAAATCCCAGAACCACACAGGGGGACCTAGTGAATGACCTGCAGAGGGCTGGGACCAAAGTAACAAAGCCTACCATCGGTAACACACTACGCCGCCAGGGACTCAAATCCTGCAGTGCCAGACGTGTCCCCCTGGTTAAGCCAGTACACATCTGAAGTTTGCTCGAGAGCATTTGGATGATCCAGAAGAAGATTGGGAGAATGTCATATGGTCAGATGAAACCAAAATATAACTTTTTGGTAAAAACTCAACTCGTCGTGTTTGGAGGACAAAGAATGCTGAGTTGCATCCAAAGAACACCATACCTACTGTGAAGCATGGGGGTGGAAACATCATGCTTTGGGGCTGTTTTTCTGCAAAGGGACCAGGACGACTGATCCGTGTAAAGGAAAGAATGAATGGGGCCATGTATCGTGAGATTTTGAGTGAAAACCCCCTTCCATCAGCAAGGGCATTGAAGATGAAACGTGTCTGGGTCTTTCAGCATGACAATGATCCCAAACACACCGCCCGGGCAACGAAGGAGTGGCTTCATAAGAAGCATTTCAAGGTCCTGGAGTGGCCTAGCCAGTCTCCAGATCTCAACCCCGTAGAAAATCTTTGGAGGGAGTTGAAAGTCTGTGTTGCCCAGCAACAGCCCCAAAACATCACTGCTCTAGAGGAGATTTGCATGGAGGAATGGGCCAAAATACCAGCAACATTATGTGAAAACCTTGTGAAGACTTACAGAAAACGTTTGACCTCTGTTATTTCCAACAAATGGTATATAACAAAGTATTGAGATAAACTTTTGTTATTGACCAAATACTTATTTTCCACCATAATTTGCAAATCAATTCATAAAAAATCCTACAATGTGATTTTCTGGATTTTCTGTACCTATGATGAAAATTACAGGCCTCTCTCATATTTTTAAGTGGGAGAACTTGCACAATTGTTGGCTGACTAAATACTTTTTTTGCCCCACTGTATGTGCTCTAACACTGAGCTCCCCGTGCAGTATGGCTTCATAGTACGTCGGCCATTACTGTACAGTCATGTGGCAGTTGAACCTCCCTCATAAACAAACTGGGTGGTCAAAACACTCCAAAGGGAGAGATAGTGACCCGTACACTCTTCTCTATCGACCCGACGCTCCAATAGGATTCATATAAAATGCTTGATGTTGGTGTGTAGTGAAGCGGAAGGGGCGGGGCCTCCGTAAATCATACGTGTAGTGAAAGTTTCCATAAGTTCTGTTTTATTAGCCTCCCATTTTAACCTGCGACTGATGGCACACTGACAACAGGAAGCAGCCCATAAGGCCAGATGTTTGATTAATTTTCCCATGCAGTATTTCTGGCGCTGTTCAAAGAGGACGTGTGTGGACCCATGGAGGACACAGCTGCACGGCGTCTCTCCCCAGCAGTCAAATTAAAGCTACTGTAGAACAATGCAACAAACACTACATAGTTGACTTGTGTTTCACTCTTCCTCCCTGGCAGCAAAACCCTCATTTAGGCTACAACCTGCCACAATCGAACCGTTTGTATGCCAAGCGCTTGACACTTTAATTGTAAGAGGAAGCATTGTTCTTAATCCTAACTATTCATAACACGACAGGATGACAAGGTTAAGAGACCATAATAACAGCACAGAGGTTCATTTCATAAAAGTGACAATCTACAAGATGACTATTAAGTAGGAACTTTATTAAAGAGGAACTTTATTTATTTAGAGCTAGAGAGAGAGAGAGAGCTAGAGAGAGAGAGAGAGCTAGAGAGAGAGAGAGAGCTAGAGAGAGAGAGAGAGCTAGAGAGAGAGAGAGAGAGAGCTAGAGAGAGAGAGAGCTAGAGAGAGAGAGAGAGAGAGAGAGCTAGAGAGAGAGAGAGAGAGCTAGAGAGAGAGAGAGAGCTAGAGAGAGAGAGAGAGCTAGAGAGAGAGAGAGAGAGCTAGAGAGAGAGAGAGAGCTAGAGAGAGAGAGAGAGAGCTAGAGAGAGAGAGAGAGCTAGAGAGAGCTAGAGAGAGAGAGAGAGCTAGAGAGAGCTAGAGAGAGAGAGAGAGAGAGAGAGAGAGAGCTAGAGAGAGAGAGAGAGAGAGAGAGCTAGAGAGAGAGAGAGAGAGAGAGAGCTAGAGAGAGAGAGAGAGCTAGAGAGAGAGAGAGAGCTAGAGAGAGAAAGAGAGAGAGAGAGCTAGAGAGAGAGAGAGAGAGAGAGAGCTAGAGAGAGAGAGAGAGAGAGAGAGAGAGAGAGAGAGAGAGCTAGAGAGAGAGAGAGAGAGAGAGAGAGCTAGAGAGAGAGAGAGAGCTAGAGAGAGAGAGAGAGCTAGAGAGAGAGAGAGAGAGAGCTAGAGAGAGAGAGAGAGAGAGAGAGAGAGAGCTAGAGAGAGAAAGAGCTAAAGAGAGAGTGTGAGAGAGAGAGAGAGAGCTAGAGAGAGAGTGTGAGAGAGAGAGAGAGAGAGCTAGAGAGAGAAAGAGCTAAAGAGAGAGAGAGAGCTAAAGAGAGAGAGAGAGAGCTAAAGAGAGAGTGTGTGAGAGAGAGAGAGAGAGAGAGAGAGAGAGAGAGAGAGCTAGAGAGAGAAAGAGCTAAAGAGAGAGACAGAGCTAAAAAGAGAGTGAGAGAGCTAGAGAGAGAGAGCTAGAGAGGGAGCTAGAGAGAGAAAGAGCTAAAGAGAGAGACAGAGCTAAAAAGAGAGTGAGAGAGCTAGAGAGAGAGAGCTAGAGAGGGAGCTAGAGAGAGAAAGAGCTAAAGAGAGGGAGAGAGCTAAAGAGAGAGAGAGAGAGCTAAAGAGAGAGTGTGAGAGAGAGAGAGAGAGAGAGAGAGAGAGAGAGAGCTAGAGAGAGAAAGAGCTAAAGAGAGAGACAGAGCTAAAAAGAGAGTGAGAGAGCTAGAGAGAGAGAGAGAGAGCTAGAGAGAGAAAGAGCTAAAGAGAGAGAGAGAGCTAAAGAGAGAGTGTGAGAGAGAGAGAGAGAGAGAGAGAGAGAGAGAGAGAGAGCTAAAGAGAGAGTGTGAGTGAGAGAGAGAGAGAGAGAGAGAGAGAGAGAGAGAGAGAGAGAGAGAGAGAGAGAGAGAGAAAGAGCTAAAGAGAGAGTGAGAGAGCTAGAGAGAGAGAGCTAGAGAGAGAGAGAGCGAGAGAAAGATTAAGAATTAGGGTGAAATACCACAGTGTGCCATAACAGCAGCAAGATTTGTGACCTGTTACCACAAGAAAAGGGCAACCTGTGAAGAACAAACACCATTGTAAATACAACCAATATTTGTTTATTTATTTTCCATTTTGTACTTTAACCATGTGCACATCGTTACAACACTGTATACAGTTCAAGTCTAAAGTTTACATACATTTAGGTTGGAGTCATTAAAACTCTTTTTTTCAACCACTCCACAAATTTCTTGTTAACAAACTATAGTTTTGGCAAGTCGGTTAGGACATCTACTTTGTGCATGACACAAGTAATTTTTCAAACAATTGTTTACAGACAGATTATTACGCTTATAATTCACTGTATCACAATTCCAGTGGGTCAGACGTTTACATACATTAAGTTGACTGTGCCTTTAAACAGCTTGGAAAATTCCAGAAAATTATGTCATGGCTTTAGAAGCTTCTGATAGACTACTTGACATAATTTGAGTATATTGGAGGTGTATCTGTGGATGTATTTCAAGGCCTACCTTCAAACTCAGTGCCTCTTTGCTTGACATCATGGGAAAATCAAAAGACATCAGCCAAGACCTAAAAAAAAATAGTAGACCTCCACAATAATCTGTCTGTAAACAATTCATCCTTGGGAGCAATTTTCCAATGCCTGAAGGTACCACGTTCATCTGTACAAACAATAGTATGCAGCTATAAACATCATGGGACCACGTACTCGTCATACCACTCAGGAAGTAGAAGCGTTCTGTCTCCTAAAGATGAACATACTTTGGTGCGAAAAGTATGAATCAATCCCAGAAGAACAGCAAAGGACATTCTGAAGATGCTGGAGGAAACAGGTACAGAAGTATCTATATCCACAGTAAACTGAGTCCTATATTGACATAATTTGAAAGGCCACTCAGCAAGGAAGAAGCCACTGCTCCAAAACCGCCATAAAAAGCCAGACTATGGTTTGGAAATGCACATTGGGACAAAGATCGTACTTTTTGGAGAAATGTCCTCTGGTCTGATGAAACAAAGATAGAACTGTTTGGCCGTAATGACCATCGTTATGTTTGGAGGAAAAAGGGGAGGCTTGCAAACCGAAGAACAACACCACCCCAACCATGAAGCATGGGGGTGGCAGCATCATGTTGCCGGGGTGCTTTGCTGCAGGAGGGACTGGTGCACTTCACACAATAGATGGCATCATGAGGAAGGAAAAATTATGTGGATATATTGAAACAACATCTCAAGACATTAGTCAGGAAGTTAAAGCTTGGTCGCAAATGGGTCTTCCAAATGGACAATGACCACAAGCATACTTCCTAAGTTGTGGCAAAATGGCTTAAGGACAACAAAGTCAAGGTACTGAAGCGGCCCTCACAAAGCCCTGACCTCAATCCTATAGAACATTTGTGGGCAGAACTGAAAAAGCGTGTGCGAGAAAGGAGGCCTACAAACCTGACTCAGTTACACCAGCTCTGTCAAGAGGAATGGCCCAAAATTCACCCAACTTATTGTGGGAAGCTTGTGGATGGCTACCCGAAACGTTTGCCCAAGTTAAACAATTTAAAGGCAATGCTACCAAATACTAATTGAGTGTATGGAAACTTCTGAAAAAAAATTGCTGAAATAAATAATTCTCTCTACTATTATTCTGACATTTCACATTCTTAAAATTAATTGATGCTAACTGACCTAAGACAGGGAATTTTTACTAGGATGAAATGTCAGGAATTGTAAAAAAAACTGAGTTTAAATGTAGTTGGCTAAGGTGTATGTAAACTTCCGACTTCAACTCTATATACATAATCTAACATTTGTAATGTCTTTATTCTTTTGGAACTTCTGTGATCTGGTTTACATGCTATCATGTTTCTCATCTCCACAATGCCATTTGACTCACACTTCAAAGCTGACATCTTTTTACTAAACACTTTAGAGACAGCGCATACAGTTGTAAACAGAAAAACATGGAGATTATTTTCTGAAATGTCAGACAAACTGACAACAGACAAATGCTGTCAACTTGCAAATCACAGACAATTGCTTTTTGAATATTTTCCCTGAAATATTGAAACAATAATAGCCATGCTTTCCTTAACAGTACGACAGAATCCTAAACAATATGACAGAATCCAAAACAATATGACAGATTCCTGAACAATATGACAGAATCCTAAACAATATGACAGAATCCTAAACAATATGACAGAATCCTAAACAACATGGCAGAATCCTGAGCAATATGACAGAAACCTGAACATATGACAGAATCCTGAGCAATATGACAGAATCCTAAACAACATGACAGAATCCCAAACAACATGACAGAATTCTGAGCATTATGACAGAATCCTAAACAGCATGACAGAATCCTGAGCAATATGACTGAATGACAACCATACTTAATATAATGTCCTGTGAATGATTAGCTGCTGGTCCTGGTCAAGTGGCCGGGGTGTGAAGTGAACCGACCAATGCAGTGTCAGAGAGGAAGGTCGGAGCTGAAGGTTATGCCTGGTGTGACCGTCTGGTGTCTGACACAGCCAACGGCCTGGGGTCTGTCTCATGTTACCACTGAACAGGGGGAGGGAGGGAGAGGCTCTACCCAACAGTAACACAAAAAGCTACCCTGATAACAACAAGTGTTTATATAGGGAGGGAGCCAATGAGACAGGAAATACCCCCCATGACAGACATGATTTATACCCCATGATTAAGGCTGGTAGACAGGATACACCCCATGATAAACAGGATATACCCCCCAAGACAGAGGCTTATAGACAGGATATACCTCATGATAGACAGGATTTATACCCCATGATAAAGGCTGGTAGACAGGATATACCCCATGCCAACCAGGACATACACCCCCAGTGACAGAGGCTTGTAGACAGGACAGGATATACCCCATGATAAAGGCTGATAGACAGGATATACCCCATGAGAGAGGCTGGTAGACAGGATATACATAATGATAGACAGGAAATACCCCATGACAGAGGCTGGTAGACAGGATATACCTCATCATAGACAGGATATACCCCTTGATAAAGGCTGGTAGACAGGATATACATAATGATAGACAGGATATACCCACAGAATGCCAGTCACAAACAATGGCTATACCACATTGAGTAAATACAGTAATACTGTATACATCATCATATTTGTGTTGAATTTAACAGTGATTCAAGCATTCCAGAGGTTGTGACAGACAGTGAACATTGAAAAGTTACTATCTCAGAGTGAAACCCTGATGAACCATGCTAATCCCTATGTCCTAAAAAGCTTGGCAACAAGATATTCCCAGGTGTTCCTAAAAAGAGATTATTGGACACAATGTAAGCGTCAGCTCACTCTCAGTTATGTAAGGATCACTTCTTAAAGGGGCCTGGGGATAGACTGACAGGGCTTTTGTAGCCATGGAAACAGGAAAAGTCAGTATGTAAAATGTAATTAAGCGCTAAAAGATCCAACAACTCCATGTGTTTACTGTCATAAAGACAGAGCAGCCATGTTGTATCTTAACAAATCATCTGGTCAAACGGTTTCATATAGATTTGACTGCTAATAATATAGTGGCTTCTATTGCTGCTTAGTGTAGAAAAGAAGAGGCAGAGCTACTATAAAGAGAGATACTGTATAGAGATACAGTATAGAGATACAGTGTAGAGATACAGTGTAGAGATACAGTGTAGAGATACAGTGTAGAGATACAGTGTAGAGATACAGTAAAGAGATACAGTGTAGAGATACAGTGTAGAGATACAGTATAGAGATACAGTATAGAGATACAGTATAGAGATACAGTGTAGAGATACAGTGTAGAGATACAGTGTAGAGATACAGTGTAGAGATACAGTAAAGAGATACAGTGTAGAGATACAGTGTAGAGATACAGTATAGAGATACAGTATAGAGATACAGTGTAGAGATACAGTACTAGGCAAGTCAGTTAAGAACAAATTCTTATTTTCAATGACGGCCTAGGAACTGTGGGTTAACTACCTGTTCAGGGGCAGAACGACAGAACGACAGATTTGTACCTTGTCAGCTCGGGGATTTGAACTTGCAACCTTCCGGTTACCAGTCCAACGCTCTAGGCTACAGTGGTTAGATACAGTGTAGAGATACAGTATAGAGATACAGTGTAGAGATACAGTATAGAGATACAGTATAGAGATACAGTGTAGAGACACAGTAGAGAGATACAGTGTAGATATACAGTGTAGAGATACAATATAGAGATACAGTGTAGAGATACAGTGTAGAGATACAGTGTAGAGATACAGTATAGAGACACAGTAGAGAGATACAGTGTAGAGTTACAGTGTAGAGATACAATATAGAGATACAGTGTAGAGATACAGTGTAGAGATACAGTATAGAGATACAGTATAGAGATACAGTGTAGAGATACAGTATAGAGATACAGTGTAGAGATACAGTTAAGAGATACAGTAGAGAGATACAGTGTAGAGACACAGTATAGAGATACAGTGTAGAGATACAGTGTAGAGATACAGTATAGAGATACAGTGTAGAGATACAGTATAGAGACACAGTAGAGAGATACAGTATAGAGATACAGTGTAGAGATACAATATAGAGATACAGTGTAGAGATACAGTGTAGAGATACAGTAAAGAGATACAGTGTAGAGATACAGTAAAGAGATACAGTATAGAGATACAGTGTAGAGATACAGTGTAGAGATACAGTGTAGAGATACAATATAGAGATACAGTGTAGAGATACAATATAGAGATACAGTGTAGAGATACAGTGTAGAGATACAGTGTAGAGATACAGTGTAGAGATACAATATAGAGATACAGTGTAGAGATACAGTGTAGAGATACAGTAAAGAGATACAGTGTAGAGATACAGTAAAGAGATACAGTATAGAGATACAGTGTAGAGATACAGTGTAGAGATACAGTGTAGAGATACAGTGTAGAGATACAGTTAAGAGATACAGTGTAGAGATACAGTGTAGAGATACAGTAAAGAGATACAGTAGAGAGATACAGTGTAGAGACACAGTAAAGAGGTACTGTAAAGCCTGCTTCTCCTTAGGATTCTTGTGGAAAGGCTCAGCTTCAGCTGGTTCTTGGTGAAACACGGCACCATGTACCATGTACTACCACTAGGGGGCAAAAGAGGTTCAAAAATACCTTATGACATCATCAATGGTTGATTCATTGAACATTAAATCATTAAAGGGGGAGGGACACCCCAAAAAACACAAGAAGTCTGAAATTTGACTAGAGACTTCAACTTTAAGGTTGTAAATTATGGATTTGGTACAGGCCTACAGGACAGACCCACAACAAATAATTGTTTATTATGTGAACAAGATGTTGCATATCCTTTCACTTTGCTATTGCGTTATGATGGCTTTATCATGATCGATTCTCAATGAGAGATAATATATTTTAATTTTCAGACGATCTATGCTAGTCTTTAATGTAGTGAATAGTGTTTATGTATTGCTCGGACAGGGTTTACTCTCCCCTTAAGTTTTAAAGTGTACCTCGATCTCTGTCAAGATCAGCAGATAGTTGAAGTGGGATGGAAACAGGATTTGGGGGCCTATAAATGAGACAGCACATATCCTTCATAAACACAAAGGGTGCTGAGATGGTCTGTATTAAGTGTTTCCTGTCAGTGTGGGATGTTGGCGTAGCTGTGGTGCGATGCAGGATGCCCCTGGCTTGCAGCTGCTCTGCTGCGCCCAGCTTTCTGCTCTGCCCTGCTGTGTTCTAACTCTACTGTGTTCTACTCTGCTCTGCCCTGCTGTGTTCTAACTCTACTGTGTTCTACTCTGCTCTGCCCTGCTGTGTTCTAACTATACTGTGTTCTACTCTGCTCTGCCCTGCTGTGTTCTAACTATACTATGTTCTAACTCTACTTTGATATAACTCTACTATGTTCTAACTCTACTTTGATATAACTCTACTATGTTCTAACTCTACTTTGATATAACTCTACTATGTTCTAACTCTACTTTGATATAACTCTACTTTGTTCTAACGCTACTTTGTTCTAACTCTACTTTGTTCTAACTCTACTATGTTCTAACTCTACTTTGATATAACTCTACTGTGTTCTACTCCACTCTGCTCTGTTGTGTTATAACTCTACTGTGTTATAACTCTACTGTGTTATAACTCTGTTCTAATCTGCTGTGTTCTACTCCTCTCTGCTCTGCTGTGTTCTACTCCTCTCTGCTCTGCTGTGTTCTACTCCTCTCTGCTCTGCTGTGTTCTAACTCTACTGTGTTCTACTCCTCTCTGCTCTGCTGTGTTCTAACTCTACTGTGTTCTACTCCTCTCTGCTCTGCTGTGTTCTAACTCTACTGTGTTCTAACTCTACTGTGTTCTAACTCTACTGTGTTCTAACTCTACTGTGTTCTAACTCTACTGTGTTCTAACTCTCCTGTGTTCTAACTCTCCTGTGTTCTAAATCTACTGTGTTATAACTCTGCTCTGATCTGCTGTGTTCTAACTATACTGTGTTCTAACTCTCCTCTGGGTCTGGACCTCAGGCCCCCCAGCCACCTGGGCCTCCAGGGGAATGGAATGTGCCGATTTAATGATGAGCAGTAAATCAGGGGAGCCACACAGCACTCCAAACTCCACCATAGGTCAGAACCGCACGAAAACTGCCCAGTGCCATGGAGAAAAAGACACGTGGAAGCAGAGAGCATGCCTGTGGCCTCTGAAACAGTCCTTTTGAAGACACGGACACAGTGTTTAAATACATTGCTTTCTGTTGTGCTTAAGAAGCAGAGAGCCGGGAAAGAGTGGCCTATCCCTGCTCTAGAGAGGTTGGACATGGAGCGGCCTTATCCCTGCTCTAGAGAGGTTGGACATGGAGCGGCCTTATCCCTGCTCTAGAGAGGTTGGACATGGAGCGGCCTTATCCCTGCTCTAGAGAGGTTGGACATGGAGCGGCCTTATCCCTGCTCTAGAGAGGTTGGACATGGAGCGGCATTATCCCTGCTCTAGAGAGGTTGGACATGGAGCGGCCTTATCCCTGCTCTAGAGAGGTTGGACATGGAGCGGCCTTATCCCTGCTCTAGAGAGGTTGGACATGGAGCGGCCTTATCCCTGCTCTAGAGAGGTTGGACATGGAGCGGCCTTATCCCTGCTCTAGAGAGGTTGGACATGGAGCGGCCTTATCCCTGCTCTAGAGAGGTTGGAAATGGAGCGGCCTTATCCCTGCTCTAGAGAGGTTGGACATGGAGCGGCATTATCCCTGCTCCAGAGAGGTTGGGCATGGAGCTGCCTTATCCCTGCTCCAGAGAGGTTGGACATGGAGCGGCCTTATCCCTGCTCTAGAGAGGTTGGACATGGAGCGGCCTTATCCCTGCTCCAGAGAGGTTGGACATGGAGCGGCCTTATCCCTGCTCCAGAGAGGTTGGACATGGAGCGGCCTTATCCCTGCTCTAAAGCCTGACGGGAAACTTTGCTGTGGAGCACAGAGGGGCCGAGCTGCAGACCAGAGAGCTGTAAGTGATTGCAGCTACTGCAGAGGCCTTGAAGTTGGCTACTATAACATCAACTCAGGTCAGGCAGATGTGAGAAACTTTGTTTTAATCCCTCACTATGTGCAATTAATAGGAGAGAAAAAAACGATGTCCCTACACGGTGGCTTCTTCTGTCCTCTCGTCTCATGTCTAGTCTGATGGCTCTGTTGACATCATCAGGACCCTTTTTTTCCCCAGAGGATTTTCTCTCTACAACTGTAGCTGGATCATCTGAAACATGATGTCACATGGTCTCTCTCAGTCCATGGATCATATCTTCATGAAGTTGTCCTTTATCACAAGATGGTTTCGTCGACATAGTCTGCCACTATGTGGTGGATGTTGTGGTGGAGTACCCATGGCCATCCTATACTGCTTGGTTAGATGGATGAGCCATTGAAAATAATAACTACATTCTGGTGTAACGTTACCACATTCAAATCATAATATGCTGCTAGCTGTCCAGACACTAAATCACTGGTGAGAATGAAAACACAGGTCTCCTACCCACTGTCATGACGTTGGCCTGGGGGGTAGGTTTATGACAGTCATAAATACCTCTTCCCCCCTTTTTCCTTTCTCTACCCTACTGAGGTTACATTTGCAAAACCCTTGGCTAACATAGAGAATTCTGGGAACATCAGAAGGTGGGGGGAAATTAACTATATTCTAGTAATCCGAACAATTGAACATATGCAGTGGTACTTAATGAATATGATGTCAGTTCGGTTGTCATCTGAGACATTCTCATCAATGAGAATGGAAAGTGGAAAGTCTACACATCAGAGTTTTCGGATTCACATGGAATTGTTGTTCAATTTAAATGTTTGAATATGAAATTATGAATGAAATGCGATTTTAGCTTCTAAAATGTGAGATGTGGGTTTTCATAAGATAGGCCTGCTCAATCAGTGGGCCGCCCTGTGAAGGGACATGGGCTATAAAACTTTTCAAACACGCCCTCCTCTCCCTTCCTATATAAGCCTTTGACGACAAGAGAACTTGCTGTTCCAGGGATGTAGGACGACGGTCCTATGTCAGAATAGTTCAGATAATAATTACAGAACGAAGCCAACATCAGAGTGAGCTTTGGTTGCGAATGGTATGAACTTTGAACTCTTATTCACGACAGAAGTGATACCTCCTAGCCGTTGAGTTAGCAACAGCAGATGCAAAGAGAGTTAGGAAGGAACAGACAGAGTATCCCGTTTATCACCCAACGATGTTACTACAACGTATCCAATTGACAAACAGAGACATTCTTCAAAGGACTCGGTTTGGCAACACGCACCACAAACCTACCGAAGCACAGCTCAGAGTAAATATTTATTGCATTTTCCTTTTCCAAATGGGCGGTAATTTAGAATGCATAAGATACTGTATTTACGATAGCACAGCTTCTTCCCTTTGTTCCTCAGTCTTCCCGCTCTTTCACTCAAACCCAGCCCCTTTTCTTTTGTGTAACAAGCTGTCATATCTGTTCCGCCCGCTAGGGACGTTTTCCTTTAATTTGTAATCAAGTTATGATTAATTGTGAGTATGTGTAATTCTGTGTGATTAGTTAGGTATTTAGTTAGGTATTTAGTTAGGTATTTAGTAAATAAATACAGCATTAAAACATGTCAGTCCAATGTGTGGTTCCTCTGACCAGATCATCTGTTACTTCCACCACTCCAGGCAGTTCAGTTACTGTCAGGCACGCCTCAATGGTGTTGGTGGCATATACTATACGCTATCAGCCAGACAGTGTGATGGTGCTGAGAGGAGATTCATTCATCTCTCCAGGACTAAGTTCTACATGAGGTTTAGGACAGCGCTAATGACAGTCATGTTAATGACGTTGGCACTCCCACCAGCACTACAGTAATGAGGGGTAGCTGACAACACTGCCTCTTCCGCTGCCACACAACTAATGATCCGTTTCACATCCGCTGGAGATGCTTTGTAAAGATTAGAGCGCATGGTGAGGGGCATGAGGTGGGTAAATTGAGCCTTTCTTGCACCTTCAGTCTATCTGTCAGTTAAGTTGGATGTCCAGTATAGTACAGAACAGTACAGAACAGTACAGTACAGTATCGTATAGTATAGTAGAGAACAGTATAGTACAGTACAGCAGAGTATAGTAGAGAACAGTACAGTACAGTGCAGCACAGTACAGTACAGTGCAGTGCAGTGCAGTATAGCATAGTACAGTATAGTAGAGAACAGTACAGTACAGTACAGTATCGTATAGTATAGTAGAGAACAGTATAGTACAGAACAGCACAGTACAGTACAGTACAGTACAGTACAGTATAGTATAGTATAGTAAAGTATAGTATAGTGTATTGAAGTACAGTACAGCACAGTACAGTACACTACAGTATAGTACAGCAGAGTATAGTATAGTACAGTATAGTATAGTAGAGTACAGTACAGTATAATACAGTACAGCATAGTATAGTACAGTATAGTACAGTAGAGTACAATACAGTATAGTATAGTACAGTACAGCATAGTATAGCAGAGTATAGTGTAGTACAGTACAGTACAGTATAGTATAGTATAGTATAGTATAGTATAGTGCAGTGCAGTATAGTATAGCATAGTACAGTATAGTATAGTACAGTACAGCACAGTATAGTACAGTACAGTATAGTGTAGTACAATATAGCACAGTATAGTATAGTGTAGTATAGTACAGTATAGTATAATAGTACAGTGTAGTACAGTGAGGGGACATGTCATGAAAGATCTTAGACTTTACCTGCATTTTTTAAAGCAAGATGTTTGATAGTGTCATAAATCTGAATCTAATGTTTATCTTAAACCTTTCATGATAGATCAGCCCTTTAAGTGAAATAATTTGACAAGTCATTTGATACCGCAAATAAAGAAAAAATGAAAGCAAGAAAAATGAGTTGTGTAAGTCCCTTTGTTTACCTGCTGTGCTCCTCTGATATCTGGGGATACACGTCTGTGACCTGGCTCTGAACTCAGAAATGAACAATTCATTCATCTCAGGAGTGTCTGTACTGTGTCTGAAGATTGATGTGTTGAGCCTGAACACACGTGTAATGATGTCATAGTAATCATCATGATCCTCTCCATCACCAAGCAACACCCTCGCCCAATCAGATCCTAAACAAACCATTCGGGCCCAGCAAAACAGGCTGGCATGCACTACCCTACAACACAACACCGAGATGATTCAAATCACACAAGAAGAGAGATTGAATTCAATCATATAGTGTATAAATTAATGCATGAGACGGATTTCTCCCATTACACTCTTAGAAAAAATGTGCTATCTAGAACATAAAAGGGTTCTTCGGCTTGGGTTTCATGTAGAACTCTTTCCACAGTGGATTCTACATGGAATTCAGTAGGGTTCTACCTGAAACCAAAAAGGGTTCTTCTACCTGGAACCAAAAAGTGTTCTCCTGTAGGGAAATCCCCAAAAACACTTTGGAGCCCTTTTTTACTAAGAGTGTATGGTAGATAGCCCAGCCCAGCAGATATTATGGTAAATGTCCCAGCCAAGCACATTGTTCTTCGCGATAAACGTCTACACTTATCTCCAATGATACAGAAATTAAACATTGAAAAATGAATCTCTGTCAGTTTTGTATTTACCGTAAAAGCCTGTGAGGGCCGGTTTCCTAGACAGAGATTCTCCACTGAGCATGTGTTTTAGTCCAGGACTAGGATTAATCTGTGTCTGGGAATCTGACCCCAGATGTTGACTAAAAGTGAAGAGGCAAAAAATGAACAATAGATTGAAGGCGAGATCTGACTTCTATTCTCAGTATCATGTAAATGTGATAGCTGATCTCATTGTAAGATGTATAGTACACAGCAGGATATGTACGTAGGCTATGTACTATACTGTATGTGTAGATGTATAGTAGACAGCAGGATATGTACGTAGGCTATGTACTATACTGTATGTGTAGATGTATAGTAGACAGCAGGATATGTACGTAGGCTATGTACTATACTGTATGTGTAGATGTATAGTAGACAGCAGGATATGTACGTAGGCTATGTACTATACTGTATGTGTGGATGTATAGTAGACAGCAGGATATGTACGTAGGCTATGTACTATACTGTATGTGTGGATGTATAGTAGACAGCAGGATATGTACGTAGGCTATGGATGTGTAGAAGTATGAGCCTCTGGCCTGAGGGGGTGGAGCCTCCATCCATACAGCGTCTGTAGAGAGAGGCACGGGACTCACTGACCCTCCTGTGAACTTTCAGTGGGGTCGGAGGGGCCATTTGACAGGTCAGAGGTCAGCATTCATGCTCACCAAAAAACACTGCTCTGCATTGCCCACGGCACAGAAGGGAGAAACACAACACAAAATGCTCATTTCAGAATAAGTATAATTACTCTTCATCTGGTTCCACACACATGTTCAGTCACAACATAAAACCTACTGTAAATGTATCTTGTAAACTGTCTTTCCGTTTTTATTACCTAATGAACATACAGTAACATTTGTTATAAGCATTATTCATTATCTCAGAGAGGTTCAGAAAACATGTGCTGTCTTCTCCGTAAATCAGAAACAGCAGTTAGTCTGCTGTTGGCAACGATGAATGACTGCAGGGTTACCATGACTGCAGGATTACCATGACTGCAGGGTTACCATGCACTGCAGGGTTACCATGACTGCAGGGTTACCATGCACTGCAGGGTTACCATGCACTGTGAGTGTGTAAAGATACAGCATCCTGTTTGATCTCAGTTCCAAACAGATGCTATGGCTAAGACACATTGACTGTGACAACAAAACAATCGATGCTAATGCTACTGATGTTGTACCATGTTCTTCCTTGACAACAAGACTGAGTATACAGAATGGAAGTGGAAACTCAAATAGATTGCACTCTTTCAAGACTTTGTCTCTTAATTAATATTTTGATCCTGCTTTAAATTCCATCAAATGGAAACCAGCTACATTTGGCTTTAACTGTGCAAGATCCTTGACAGTGAGTCCTTTTATGGAGAGGTTTTATAGCATAGATGTTTGCTTTGATAATCTATTTTGCATCGTAACTAAGAATTTGTTCTTAACTGACTTGCCTAGTTAAATAAAGATGTATAAAACATAGGAAATACACCTTCCATCATTACATTGCAGACAGCCTTATTCATCACCTCGTGCAGTAAATGCTAAGCGAGTGTTTCAGACATGGTATGTACTAGTGGGTGGTGACATGTTATGTCATCGCGGAAGCTTTGCTGAGGATGCAAGAGCAGAAATGTCAATTTTGTCCTTGTGGCAACATGTGCACACCTGTTTCACAGTCTCCACTTCTGAATATGAAGCCGGATGTACAGGAGAACGTTGGGCATTTCACCCTATGTGTGTTGCCAAGCTGAGGAGAGGAGAAGGGAGGAGAGGAGAGGTGAAGGAGGGCAGTGGACATGAACATGCCAGAAGGAAGGACGTCAAGGGGATGTGTCTGTTGGGGAACGCTCTCTCTGAGTGACTACCTCAGTTCTGCACGGCCCAGTCATACGTCCCCCTGTGGCCCCTGGAGACCCGGCTGGGAAACTGCTGAGCAGCAGGAAATCAGCCCGCCAGAACAGACCCCACTGTGCAGAATAGTCCACAGTAACAGAAACAGTAACAGAAACAGAATGTCCCAACACCAGTGCTCAACACAACAAACTTACACAGGCTTGGCTCACTGTAATACCATAGTACAGCTGTCTGCAATGTTAATAACCTTTCCCAAAGTTCCCCCCAAAGTCCCTTAAAGTAACAAGCAATAAACATCTGCATCAATATCATAAATATTAGCATATTCAGTATATGTAGAAGGGTATTTGTCTCACCTGTACAAATGACCAATTCCACTGTCACTACCACCACTATCATCACTGTTGCTTCTACTCCCACTGAAAATAAAACTGGTGTTGCTTCTACCACATTGGAAATTATACTAACACTAGCATTTAGCTCATTATGAGCAATAAAATCCTTCATCATTTGTGTTGAGCATCTTTGCATACCACTACAGTTCTAATCCACTAGGGGGAAGAGCTCCCCACAGTAGATCACTGATGTGTGTATGGAATCTAAATGCTCCTAACCTGGCTCTACTCTACTCTGCTCTACTGTGTTCTACTCTACTCTGCTCTACTGTGTTCTACTCTACTCAGCTATACTCTACTCTAATCAGCTCTACTCCAATCAGCTCTACTCTCCTCAGCTCTACTCCAATCAGCTCTACTCTACTTTTCTGTACAGTGTTCTGCTCTACTCAGCTCTACTCTACTCAGCTATACTCTACTCAGCTCTACTCTCCTCAGCTCTACTCTAATCAGCTCTACTCTACTCAGCTCTACTCTCCTCAGCTCTACTCCAATCAGCTCTACTCTACTTTTCCGTACAGTGTTCTGCTCTACTCAGCTCTACTCTACTCAGCTCTACTCTACTCTAATCACCTCTACTCTACTCAGCTCTACTCTAATCAGCGCTACTATACTCTAATCAGCTCTACTCAGCTCTACTCTACTCAGCTCTACTCTACTCTAATCAGCTCTACTCCACTCTACTCAGCTCTACTCAGCTCTAATCCACTCTACTCAGCTCTACTCAGCTCTACTCTACTCTAATCAGCTCTACTCCACTCTACTCAGCTCTACTCAGCTCTACTCTACTCTAATCAGCTCTACTCCACTCTACTCAGCTCTACTCAGCTCTACTCTACTCTAATCAGCTCTACTCCACTCTACTCAGCTCTACTCTAATCAGCTCTACTATACTCTAATCAGCTCTACTATACTCTACTCAGCTCTACTCCAATCAGCTCTACTCTACTCTAATCAGCTCTACTCTAATCAGCTCTATTCTCTACTCTACTCTGTTCTGTTCTACTCTAATCAGCGCAACTCTACTCAGCTCTACTCTACTCTAATCAGCTCTACGCTACTCTAATCAGCTCTACTCTACTCAGCTCTACTCTAATCAACTCTATGCTACTCTAATCAGCTCTACTCTACTCTACTCAACTCTACTCTAATCAGCTCTACTCTACTCTACGCTACTCTAATCAGCTCTACTCTGCTCTATTCTAACCAGCTCTACTATACTCAGCTCTAATCTACTCTCCCAGACCTCTCTCCTTTCCTGCAGTCAATTAGCAAAAGCGGCCTCTTTAGCCTCATGGGTGGAAGGTTCTTAATATATTTCATAATATCATCATTAATAAAGATTATTTTTAAAAAGAGCTTCTGCTCTTGTTTCTATGTCAAGCAGTTACGTTGTATTTCAGTCTTCTGTGATGAGTAATTGTGGGATGCAAACCATTTTTTTAAAGAAATCCCAACTCTGTATCTGACATGGTACAGGTGTATTATTTTTTAAAGACCATAACCTTGTGTGTGAGGTGTATACTTTTGTTTCAAAGTAGATTTGTTTAAGACTAAAGTATGTGGACACCTGCTCGTCGAACATTTCATTCCAAAATCATGGGCATTAATATGGAGTTGGTCCCCCCTTTGCTGCTATAACAGCCTCCACTCTTCTGGGAAGGCTTTCTACTAGATGATGGAACATTGCTCTTGTGGCTGAATGGACTCCATTCAGCCACAAGAGCATTAGTGAGGTCAGGTTCTGATGTTGGGCGAAAAGGTCTGGCTCGCAGTTGGTGATCCAATTCATCCCAAAGGTGTTCGGTGGGGTTGAGGTCAGGACGCTGTGCATGCCAGTCAAGTTCTTCCACACCAGTCTCGATAAACCATTTCTGTACGGACCTCGCTTTGTGCACAGGAGCATTGTCATGCTGAAACAGGAAAGGGCCTTCCCTAAATTGTTGCCACAAAGTTAGAAGCATAGAATCGTCTAGAACGTCAAATAAAATAAAATTGTATTTGTCACATGCTCCGAATACAACCTTAACATGAAATGCTTACTTACAAGCCCTTAACCAACAATGCAGTTCAAGAAAAAGAGTTTATAAAATAAAGTAAAAAAATAAAACAAATAACACTTTAACATAACTTTAACGAGGCTTTATACAAGGGGGTACCAGTACCAAATCATTGTGCAGGGGTACAGGTTAGTCAAGGTAATTTGTACATGTAGGTAGCATCATCAATAACATTTATGTATATGCTGATTCGGTGAGCGAGTTTATTAGCAAGTGCATCGGTGATGTGGTACCCACGGTGACTATTAAGTCCTTCCCCAACCAGAAACTGTGGATTGATGGCAGCATTCATGCAAAACTGAAAGTGCAATCCACTGCTTTTAATCATGGCAAGGTGACTGGAAACATGACCGAATACAAACAGTGTAGCTATTCCCTCCGCAAGGAAATCAAACAAGCTAAGTGTCAGTATAGAGACAAAGTTGAGTCTCAATTAAACGGCTCAGACACGAGACGTATGTTGTAGAGTCTACAGTAAATCACGGACTACAAAAAGAAAACCAGCCCCGTCGGGGACACCGATGTCTTGCTCCCAGACAAATTAAACAACTTCTTTGCTCGCACTTTGCTTGCACTGACACGGCCCGCTACCAAAACCTGTGGGCTCTCCTTCACCGCAGCCAACTTGAGTAAAACATTTAAACGAGTTAACCCTCGCTAGGCTGCCGGTCCAGACGGCATCACCAGCCACCTCCTCAGAGCATGTGCAGACCAGCTGGCTGGTGTGTTTATGGACATATTCAATCAATCCCTATCCCAGTCTGCTGTTCCCACATGCTTCAAGAGGGCCACCATTGTTCCTGTTCCCAAGAAAGCTAAGGTAACTGAGCTAAATGACTATCGCCCAGTAGCACTCACTTCCGTCATCATGAAGTGCTTTGAGAGACTAGTCAATTATCATATCAACTTCACCCTACCTGACACCCTAGACCCACTCCAATTTGCTTACCGCCCCAATAGGTCCACAGACGACGCAATCGCAACCACACTGCACACTGCCATAACCCATCTGGACAGGAGGAATACTTATGGAAGAATGCTGTTCATTGATTACAGCTCAGCATTTAATACCATAGTACCCTCTAAACTCGTCATTAAGCTCCAGACCCTGGGTCTCGAGCCCGACCTGTGCAACTGGGTCCATGCTTTCTGACGGGCTGCCCCCAGGTGGTGAGGGTAGGAAACAACATCTCCACCCCGCTGATCCTCAACACTGGGGCCCCACAAGGGTGTGTTCTCAGCCCTCTCCTCCACTCCCTGTTCACCCATGACTGCATGGCCATTCACGCCTCCAACTCAATCATCAAGTTTGCAGACGATACTACAGTGGTAGGCTTCATTACCAACAACGAGGAGACATCCTACAGGGAGGAGGTGAGGGCGCTCGGAGTGTGGTGTCAGGAAAACAATCTCACACTCAACGTCAACATAACAAAGGAGATGATCGTGGACTTCAGGAAACAGCAGAGGGAGCAGAGGTATCTACCTCGAAGGGACAGCAGTGGAGAAGGTAGAAAGTTTTAAGTTCCTGGGTATACACATCACAGACAAACTGAAATGGTCCACCCACAGAGACAGTGTGGTGAAGAAGGCACAACAGTGGTGCCTCTTCAACCTCAGGATGCTGAAGAAAGTTGGCTTGTCACCAAAAACACTCACAAACTTTGCCAGATGAACAATCGAGAGCATCCTGTCGGGCTGTATCACCGCCTGGTATGGCAACTGCTCCACCCACAACCGTAAGGTTCTCCAGAAGGTAGTGAGGTCTGCACAACGCATCACCGGGGACAAACTACCTGCCCTCCAGGACACCTACACCACCCGATGTCACAGGAAGGCCAAAAAGACCATCAAGGACAACAACCACCCGAGCCACTGCCTGTTCACCCCGCTATCATCCAGAAGGCGAGGTCAGGACAGGTGCATCAAAGCTGGGACAGAGAGATTGAGAAACAGCTTCTATCTCAAGGCCATCAGACTGTTAAACAGCCATCACTAACATTGAGTGGCTTCTGCCATCATACAGACTCAATCTCTAGCCACTTTTATAATTAACATTTGGATGTAATAAATGTATCTCTAGTCACTTAAACAATGCCACTTTATAAAATTGTACATACCCTACATTACCCATCTCATATGTACCTATATACTCTATTCTATACCATCTACTGCATCTTGTCTATGCCGTTCGGCCATCGCTCATCCATCATCATGCGCATATTCTTATTCATTCCTTTACACTTGTGTGTATAAGGTAGTTGTTGTGAAATTGTTAGGTTACTTGTTAGATATTACTGCACGGTCGGAACTAGAAGCACAAGCATTTCACTACACTCGCATTAACATCTGCTAACCATGTGTATGTGACCAATAAAATGTGATTAGATTTTTTATTTACCTTTATTTAACTAGGCACTTCAGTTAAGAACAAATTCTTATTTTCAATGACAGCCTAGGAACAGTGGGTTACCTGCCAGGGGCAGAAAGAGATTTTTTCATTTAATTTTAACCTTATCACCCCAGGGAATTGATTTGACAATCTTTTGGTTACTAGTCCAACGATCTAACAACTAGGCTACCTGCCTCCTCATTTGGGGGGGGGAGGGGGTTGGGTGTCAATGTAAATAGTCCGGTTGGCCATTTGATTTTTTGTTCAACAGTCTTATGGCTTGAGGGTAGAAGTTGTTAAGGAGCCTTTTGGATTTAGACTTGGCGCGCCGGTACCGCTTTCCGTGCGGTATGCTGTATGCTGTAGCATTCAGTTCCCTTCAGTGGAACTGCATTCGGGTAGGTAGCGTTCTCCTGGTATCCGCCAAACCTAGATTTGTCCGTCAGACTGCCAGATGAGAAGGGTGATTCATCACTCCAGAGATTGTGTTTCACTGCTCCTGAGTCCAATGGCTGTGAGCTTCACAACACTCCAGTCGACACTTGACATTGCGCACGGTGATCTTAGGTTTTTGGTGGGTCTGCTCGGCCATGGAAACCCATTTCATGAAGCTCCCGAACGTACAGTTATTGTGCTGACGTTGCTTCCAGAGGCAGTTTTGAACTTGGTAGTGAGCGTTGAAACAGAGATGACAGATGATTTGTTTGCGCTAGATGATGTAAATACCCTCATTATTCATACACCTGTGGAACGTTTTGGGGAGTATTGTTAATCCAAAGCCTCCTTCACTCAAGCCGCCAAGCTTACCCTAGTAAAACTGACTATCCTACCGATCCTCGACTTCGGCGATGTCATCTACAAAATGGCTTCCAACACTCTACTCAGCAAACTGGATGCAGTCTATCACAGTGCCATCCGTTTTGTCACTAAAGCACCTTATACTACCCACCACTGCGACTTGTATGCTCTAGTCGGCTGGCCCTCGCTACATATTCGTCGCCAGACCCACTGGCTCCAGGTCATCTACAAGTCTATGCTAGGTAAAGCTCCGCCTTATCTCAGCTCACTGGTCACGATGGCAACACCCATCCGTAGCACGCGCTCCAGCAGGTGTATCTCACTGATCATCCCTAAAGCCAACACCTCATTTGGCCGCCTTTCGTTCCAGTACTCTGCTGCCTGTGACTGGAACGAATTGCAAAAATCGCTGAAGTTGGAGACTTTTATCTCCCTCACCAACTTCAAACATCAGCTATCTGAGCAGCTAACCGATCGCTGCAGCTGTACATAGTCTATTGGTAAATAGCCCACCCTTTTCACCTACCTCATCCCCATACTGTTTTTATTAATTTACTTTTCTGCTCTTCTGCACACCAATATCTCTACCTGTACATGACCATCTGATCTTTTATCACTCCAGTGTTAATCTGCAAAATTGTAATTATTTGCCTACCTCCTCATGCCTTTTGCACACATTGTATATAGACCCCCCCTTCGTTTTCTACTGTGTTATTGACTTGTTAATTGTTTACTCCATGTGTAACTCTTTGTTGTATGCTCACACTGCTATGCTTTATCTTGGCCAGGTCGCAGTTGCAAATGAGAACTTGTTCTCAACTAGCCTACCTGGTTAAATAAAGGTGTTCTCAACTAGCCTACCTGGTTAAATAAAGGTGAAAAAAAATAATAATAATAATAATAAAAAATAAAACATAGGTCTAGACTGATGTGAAAATAATACCTCACAATTTCATCATTTTAGGAAAGGAAAATGCATAATGCTCGCTCACTATTGAAAATTCGTATGTTTTATTTTTACCAAAGTAAAAACAAAAAAACAAAATTTTGGCCTACAATGACCGAAATGTTCCTTATTTTTCAACTTTGGTAAAATAAAACATTGAGTTTTTAAAGGTGAATGAGCATTATGCCTTTTCCTTTTCCAAAATGATGAAATTGTGAGGTTGCCCTTGGACTCATTGCACCTTTTCTTTTCTATGATGGGTCTGATATCATTGCTCATCCAAGGAGGGTGGCACGCTTGTGGGGAAGGTGATAATACCGTCCACCTGTATTGTAATCATGCATTGTATTGTACCAATGTATTGTATTGTACCAGTGTATTGCAGTGGTGCTGTGTGTCTCAGTTACAGTAGTAGGAACATCAGAGTTGTGGGTTTGTTTCCCACTGGGGTCACATACCAAAATGTGTGGACTCACTGTTGTCACTTGGATAAAAGTGCCTGCTATGTAAATGGCATATATTACAGTACTGTATTGGCATATATTACAGTACTGTATTGGCATATATTACAGTACTGTATTGGCATATATTACAGTACTGTATTGGCATATATTACAGTACTGTATTGGCATATATTACGGTTTTACAGTACTGTATTGGCATATATTACAGTACTGTATTGGCATATATTACAGTACTGTATAGGCATATATTACAGTACTGTATTGGCATATATTACAGTACTGTATACAGTACAATACAGTTTTTGCAAAGCGGTGAACTCTAGTTTTTGGCCCACTTCAACCCAGCGGTGAACTCTAGTATTTGGACCACCTTAAAACCTCCACAGGATCGGTGTCCCCCCCCGTGGGATGGTTGAGCTAATGTAGGCTAATGCGATTAGCATGAAGTTGTAAGTAACAAGAACATTTCCCAGGACATAGACATATCTGATATTGTCAGAAGGCTTAAATTCTTGTTAATCTAACTGCACTGTCCAATTTACAGTAGCAATTACAATGAAATAATACCATGCTATTGTTTGAGGAGAGTGCACAGTTACGAACTTGAAAAGTTATTAATAAACCCCAGTTGTTGGCCCACCATAACCCAGCGATGAACTCCAGTTTTTGGTGCACCTTAACCCGGCAGGGAAATCTAGTTTTTGGCCCACGTTAACCCAGCGATGAACTCTAGTTAATATGGTGCTTATGATTTGACCATTAATCAATGGGCAGCGACAGTGTGCTCTCTCACCTCCCTGCACTGGCTGTCTCACAATCTAATTGTGCCGGAGCTTCATCAATTTCCAGAACAATCAATTGGTGGTCTCTCTGGACGCATGGTCTGGACCACTACACACCCTTTCATATCAGCAGCATCTTCCAGGCCCTCCTAACCAGAGAGTCACAGAGCCAGGAGGCAGGCGGCTTTGTTGGCCTGCCGAGCCCTGCAAGTCTGCCTTCCATCATCCTCTCTGTGTGGTATTTTCCCTGACAGGCCAGAGTCTGTGTGAAGCTTTGAAAGCAAAATGTGGTGAGAATGTGATGAGACCCTTGAGGAAGTGGCTGAACTTTTGAACCGTCATGTGGGGACAGTGGGGGCTACACAGACAATATGAAGTAGCCCTGTGCCTTGGAACTGTCACTAATGGCGTAAAAATGAACTTATGAGTATGATGTTCAGCAGCCATTCTGAATAACTTCCCTAACCCTGACAGGAGACTACAGAAACAGTATCTGGCCCTTGACATACGAAAGTGCAACTTAAAACTATACATAAATACACTTTTTAATAAAAAAATAAAAAAATAAACACATTTTCACAAGGGGAAAGATGTCTGTCGTGTGTTTTTTTGGGCATATGAGACCAAATATTATATCTTATCATCATAAAAGTGTACCTTCACGAACACACATATCATTAATCATTCATTCAAATCTGTCTTATATGGCAGTGTTTTCAAAACACACTCCAAGCCTGTTGTTTCTGGATGTGCTTGTCAAGGGCAGATAAGCCTCAAGGGTTTCCATTCATTCTACTTGACTGATTCAGCCTCTATCTAGACATAAGGAAGTTACCTTTATCACTGCCTCTCAACGCTATCTTCAGGTTCAGATTTTTTTCAGGTAGCAGTAAACTTATTTGTTTAACTTACAGCATGTCATGCCGCGGATTAAGACATATGGCATCTTTAATGCTGCTAACAATACCAATCAATAATCATGAATGTCTCAGTATTGTCATATTTCATAAATCAGGCCCATTGTGTTGGGGCTGACAGTGATCATTCTCCCCAGGCTCAGCGTAAGTAGTCCTCATCTTTATCAGGGCTCGTCTACACACTGACCACAGGGATATCAATTATGGGCTGATTGTTGATGTTAAAAAGACAAAACGCCTTATCTAAGGAATAAAACTTGAGGAGAAATGTACTTATTATTTGTAGTCATTTAGTAGACACTTTTATCCAGAGAGACTTACAGGAGCAATTATGGTTAAGTGCCTTGCTCAAGGGCACATCGACCGATTTTCACCAGATATGTTATGCTGCAAAGTAAACATTGCACATGTGTCATCAGACGTATTGGGGAGGTTTCCCAGACACAGATTAAGCCTAGTCCTAGACGTACAGTAAAGGCCCTTTCAATTGAGACTCTCTCCTGAGTTTGCTCTTTAGTCCAGGACGAGGTTTATTAGTCTGTGTCTGGGGAAAACTGCCCCATTGAGTAACATACAAAAATACTTCAGGCTGTCAGAAGACCAACATGTTTCTGCCTTTCTGACAAGGAGATATTCCACAAGTCTTTCAGCAGGTAATCTCTACAGTTTCGTCTAAAGAAACGTCTTCTCCTGTACTTTCTTATTTCAGCTTATTTCGCTGGATGATGTTTAACTCTAGATTTATGTTTAAGAGCACAACAGGCTAATCTATCTGAACCCCAGTCACGGTTGTCTGTAACAGTCACAGAGAATGAGGGGGGTAAAAGGTTAAACAGGAAAACAGACAACAACAAAAAACGGTACTCTCTGTATTGTGAAAATTCGTGCTTTGAACCAACTGAAGGAAATGTTAATATGGACACTGAGAAATAAAGGATGTTTGATGAAAGGTTGACTTCCTCTCTTTTACATAAGTGATGATGGACTGGGTGAAATGAACACCTCATGGACACAGTCATACCCTGAAATAACTAAATGTCTCTTCCTCATCCAGTTACATAAGACACCACTGAGAGTGATAGGTGGAGCTGGCAGTCAGTCAGGCGAAGGTTGAAGTAAGTGGGGGGGGGGGGGGGAACCTGAGCACATGACTGCTGAGAGGCATTCAGCTCAGTGGGAGAACAATCAGTCAGTCAGCTTTGCAGGGCCGTGACGGTGCAGCTAAAAATGATGTCCTAATAGCTGAGATGACATTTTGTTTGAAAACATGATGACAGTCTGATCCCTCGTCTGTTTAACTCTGGCTGATGTCAGGGATAAGAGTCAGCCATTATCCCTCGTCTGTTTAACTGTGGCTGCTGTCGGAAATAAGAGTCAGCCATTATCCCTCGTCTGTTTAACTGTGGCGGCTGTCAGGGATAAGAGTCAGCCATTATCCCTCGTCTGTTTAACTGTGGCGGCTGTTGGGGATAAGAGTCAGCCATTATCCTCCCTTCAGCCTGTCTCTATCTCGGTGGTCACTTGGAGTTCTGTGTTATAGTGTCTATGAGTTATAATAGGGTCTTCAGCAGCAGGCCATCATGCAAACATGTCAAGAAGCAGCCAGTCAGTTTATAATCATTAGAGGCCATTGGTTTACAAGATGCCTACTTCCTCCTGCCCCTGGAATTATATAATGTTTCTTTAGCAGTAGGACCACTTCCTCCCTATCTCCCTAAAGGCATCATGGACACCAGTGATGTGCCATGGTAGTGTCCCCACTTCCTCCCTGTCTCACTATAGGCATCATGGACACCAGTGATGTGCAATGGTAGTGTCCCCACTTCCTCCCTGTCTCCCTATAGGCATCATGGACACCAGTGATGTGCCATGGTCGTGTCCCCACTTCCTCCCTGTCTCCCTGTAGACATCATGGACACCAGTGATGTGCCATGGTAGTGTCCCCACTTCCTTCCTGTTTCCCTATAGGCATCATGGACACCAGTGATGTGCCATGGTACTGTCCCCACTTCCTCCCTGTCTCCCTATAGGCATCATGGAAACCAGTGATGTGCCATGGTAGTGTCCCCACTTCCTTCCTGTTTCCCTATAGGCATCACCAGTGATATGCCAGGGTAGAGCCCCCACTTCCTCCCTTTCTCCCTGTAGGCTTCACCAGTGACTCATTGAAAAAGTGAAGATGACTGCCTTTGCTAAGGGGGTTCTCACTTCTGATAACGATCTCTGGCATGATTTTTGCAGATCAACATGTCATAACTAGTTCTAACACCTGGATACTGGCCAAAAATACATAAAAGTGAACTAAATAGAGCTATACAGTAAATCAAATGTTATTTCTCACATGTGCCGAAAACAGGTGTTGCCCTTCCAGTGAAATGCTACGCCATCTTGATTCTAAGATGGCGTAGCAGTAGGTTGTCCTGTCCTGTCGTGTCCCTGTACATATCGTTTATTTTTAGTTTTTTACATATTTTCTCCACATATCTCTTTGAAAACATTTTGCTAAACCCTAAGCTTCCAAATACTCTCCTGCAACCCACCTCACCCAATGTAGCTATTTTTCTTAAAGTATTTATATTTACTTCGGGACCCCTCAACTGAAGCTAGCCAGCTAACCAGCGGGTATGCTAGCGGTCTCCAGCTAACCGGTCATCAGCTAACCTGTAGTTCGGAAAGCTCTCGCCTGTTCGTACAACGCGACTTTAACCAGAGCACAACGGACCTATTTATTTTTCATCCCCGGATTCCCACCGCAAACGGAACATCTTTCAGCTAGATTTATCAGCAACTAGCTATCTAGCTAAACCGCAACCTCGGATTACTCCTGGCTAGCGTTTCCACCCACTTAGCTTGAAGCTAGCCCGGCCGTAGCACCTGCGCTACCACCGTAGCATACTCCTGAGCTACAATACCCGGGCCCACGACCGGTCTACCGATGTCATCGCATGAAGAGGAATAAACAGACTCACCCCATCGCGACGTCCCCCAAAGGCTAACTCTCTAGCCCTCGCTATCTCCCTGCTTGCTAATTCAGCCTGCTAACTGCTAGCTTGTCCAGCTCCGGCCCGCTAACTGCTACCTTGTCTAGCCCGGGCCTACAAACTGTTAGCTTGTTAGCACAGGCCTGCTAACTGCCTGAATCGCCGCGTCTCAAACGCTCACCGGACCCATATTTACTTTCTATCTCTTTTGACTTTTAATTTGTTTATACCTTCCGGAAACCTGCCTCACCCAATGTGATACGGAATCGCTATTCTTTTTTTATTTATTTTTAGAACACACTCAAGAACCTCCAGAAGCTAACCAGCTAACTAGCTACAAGCTATTTAGTCATTGTTCGTTTTTTAAAAACCTGGATAACACTCGCCAGGCCAGCTTCCCTGCCCCATCCACCGCTGCCCCCTGGACACTGATCTCTTGGCTACATAGCTGATGCACGCTGGACTGTCCATTAATCACGGTACTCCATTCTGCTTGTTTGTTCTATCTGTTGGCCCCGTTGCCTAGTCTACGCCATTTTACCTGCTGTTGTTGTGCTAGCTGATTAGCTGTTGCCTCACCTACTGTTTTAGCTAGCTTTCCCAATTCAACACCTGTGATTACCGTATGCCTCGCTGTATGTCTCTCTCAAATGTCAATATGCCTTGTATACTGTTGTTCAGGTTAGTTATCATTGTTTTAGTTCACAATGGAGCCCCTAGTTCCACTCTTCACGCCCCTGATAACTCCTTTGTCCCACCTCCCACACATGCGGTGACCTCACCCATTACTACCAGCATGTCCAGAGATACAACCTCCCTCATCATCACCCAGTGCCTGGGCTTACCTCCGCTGTACCCGCACCCCACCATACCCCTGTCTGCGCATTATGCCCTGAATATATTCTACCATGCCCAGAAACCTGCTCCTCTTATTCTCTGTCCCCAACGCTCTAGGCGACCAGTTTTGATAGCCTTTAGCCGCACCCTCATACTACTCCTTCTCTGTTCCGCGGGTGATGTGGAGGTAAACCCAGGCCCTGCATGTCCCCAGGCACCCTCATTTGTTGACTTCTGTGATTGAAAAAGCCTTGGTTTCATGCATGTCAACATCAGAAGCCTCCTCCCTAAGTTTGTTTTACTCACTGCTTTAGCACACTCTGCTAACCCTGATGTCCTTGCTGTGTCTGAATCCTGGCTCAGGAAGGCCACCAAAAATTCAGAGATTTCCATACCCAACTATAACATCTTCCGTCAAGATAGAACTGCCAAAGGGGGCGGAGTTGCAGTTTACTGCAGAGATAGCCTGCAAAGTAATGTCATACTTTCCAGGTCCATACCCAAACAGTTCGAACTACTAATTTTGAAAATTACTCTCTCCAGAAATAAGTCTCTCACGGTTGCCGCCTGCTACCGACCCCCCTCAGCTCCCAGCTGTGCCCTGGACACCATTTGTGAATTGATCGCCCCCCATCTAGCTTCAGAGTTTGTTCTGTTAGGTGACCTAAACTGGGATATGCTTAACACCTCGCCAGTCCTACAATCTAAGCTAGATGCCCTCAATCTCACACAAATCATCAAGGAACCCACCAGGTACAACCCTAACTCTGCAAACAAGGGCACCCTCATAGACGTCATCCTGTCCAACTGGCTCTCCAAATACACCTCCGCTGTCTTCAACCAGGATCTCAGCGATCACTGCCTCATTGCCTGTATCCGCTACGGAGCCGCAGTCAAACGACCACCCCTCATCACTGTCAAACGCTCCCTAAAACACTTCTGTGAGCAGGCCTTTCTAATCGACCTGGCCCGGGTATCCTGGAAGGAGATTGACCTCATCCCGTCAGTTGAGGATGCCTGGTCATTCTTTAAAAGTAACTTCCTCACCATTTTAGATAAGCATGCTCCGTTCAAAAAATGCAGAACTAAGAACAGATACAGCCCTTGGTTCACCCCAGACCTGAATGCCCTCGACCAGCACAAAAACATCCTGTGGCGGACTGCAATAGCATCGAATAGTCCCCGTGATATGCAACTGTTCAGGGAAGTCCGGAACCAATACACGCAGTCAGTCAGGAAAGCTAAGGCCAGCTTCTTCAGGCAGAAGTTTGCATCCTGTAGCTCCAACTCCAAAAAGTTCTGGGACACCGTGAAGTCCATGGAGAACAAGAGCACCTCCTCCCAGCTGCCCACTGCACTGAGGCTAGGTAACACGGTCACCACTGATAAATCCATGATTATCGAAAACTTCAATAAGCATTTCTCAACGGCTGGCCATGCCTTCCGCCTGGCTACTTCAACCTCGGCCAACAGCTCCGCCCCCCCCGCAGCTCCTCGCCCAAGCCTCTCCAGGTTCTCCTTTAACCAAATCCAGATAGCAGATGTTCTGAAAGAGCTGCAAAACCTGGACCCGTACAAATCAGCTGGGCTTGACAATCTGGACCCTCTATTTCTGAAACTATCTGCCACCATTGTCGCAACCCCTATTACCAGCCTGTTCAACCTCTCTTTCATATCGTCTGAGATCCCCAAGGATTGGAAAGCTGCCGCAGTCATCCCCCTCTTCAAAGGGGGAGACACCCTGGACCCAAACTGTTACAGACCTATATCCATCCTGCCCTGCCTATCTAAGGTCTTCGAAAGCCAAGTCAACAAACAGGTCACTGACCATCTCGAATCCCACCGCACCTTCTCCGCTGTGCAATCTGGTTTCCGAGCCGGTCATGGGTGCACCTCAGCCACACTCAAGGTACTCAACGATATCATAACCGCCATCGATAAAAGACAGTACTGTGCAGCCGTCTTCATCGACCTTGCCAAGGCTTTCGACTCTGTCAATCACCATATTCTTATCGGCAGACTCAGGAGCCTCGGTTTTTCGGATGACTGCCTTGCCTGGTTCACCAATTACTTTGCAGACAGAGTTCAGTGCGTCAAATCGGAGGGCATGCTGTCTGGTCCTCTGGCAGTCTCTATGGGGGTGCCACAGGGTTCAATTCTCGGGCCGACTCTTTTCTCTGTGTATATCAATGATGTTGCTCTTGCTGCGGGCGATTCCCTGATCCACCTCTACGCAGACGACACCATTCTATATACCTTCGGCCCGTCTTTGGACACTGTGCTATCTAACCTCCAAACAAGCTTCAATGCCATACAACACTCCTTCCGTGGCCTCCAACTGCTCTTAAACGCTAGTAAAACCAAATGCATGCTTTTCAACCGGTCGCTGCCTGCACCCGCATGCCCGACTAGCATCACCACCCTGGATGGTTCCGACCTAGAATATGTGGACGTCTATAAGTACCTAGGTGTCTGGCTAGACTGCAAACTCTCCTTCCAGACTCATATCAAACATCTCCAATCGAAAATCAAATCAAGAGTCGGCTTTCTATTCCGCAACAAAGCCTCCTTCACTCACGCCGCCAAGCTTACCCTAGTAAAACTGACTATCCTACCGATCCTCGACTTCGGCGATGTCATCTACAAAATGGCTTCCAACACTCTACTCAGCAAACTGGATGCAGTCTATCACAGTGCCATCCGTTTTGTCACTAAAGCACCTTATACCACCCACCACTGCGACTTGTATGCTCTAGTCGGCTGGCCCTCGCTACATATTCGTCGCCAGACCCACTGGCTCCAGGTCATCTACAAGTCCATGCTAGGTAAAGCTCCGCCTTATCTCAGCTCACTGGTCACGATGGCAACACCCATCCGTAGCACGCGCTCCAGCAGGTGTATCTCACTGATCATCCCTAAAGCCAACACCTCATTTGGCCGCCTTTCGTTCCAGTACTCTGCTGCCTGTGACTGGAACGAATTGCAAAAATCGCTGAAGTTGGAGACTTTTATCTCCCTCACCAACTTCAAACATCAGCTATCTGAGCAGCTAACCGATCGCTGCAGCTGTACATAGTCTATTGGTAAATAGCCCACCCTTTTTCACCTACCTCATCCCCATACTGTTTTTATTTATTTACTTTTCTGCTCTTTTGCACACCAATATCTCTACCTGTACATGACCATCTGATCATTCATCACTCCAGTGTTAATCTGCAAAATTGTAATTATTTGCCTACCTCCTCATGCCTTTTGCACACATTGTATATAGACTCCCCCTTTGTTTTCTACTGTGTTATTGACTTGTTAATTGTTTACTCCATGTGTAACTCTTTGTTGTCTGCTCACACTGCTATGCTTTATCTTGGCCAGGTCGCAGTTGCAAATGAGAACTTGTTCTCAACTAGCCTACCTGGTTAAATAAAGGTGTTCTCAACTAGCCTACCTGGTTAAATAAAGGTGTTCTCAACTAGCCTACCTGGTTAAATAAAGGTGAAATAAAAAAAATAAAAAATAAAAAACAAGCCTTTAACCAATGCAGTGTTAAGAAAATACCTAAAAGTTATAAAGTTTTAAAAAGTAAGAGATAAGAAAAACAAATAATTAAAGAGCAGCAGTAAATAGCAATCGTGGGCCTATATACAGGGAGTACTTGTACAGAGTAAATATGTCAATGTGCGGGGGCACCGGTTTCGAGGTATTTGAGATAATTATGTACATGCAGGTAGGGTTGTCAAAGTGGCTATGAATAGATAATAACAGAGATTAGCGGCAGAGTAGTGGAGGGGGGGGGTGCAAATAGTCTGGGTAGCCATTTGATTAGCTGTTCAGTAGTCTTATGGCTTGGGGGTAGAAGCTGTTTAGAAGCCTCTTGGACCTAGACTTGGCGCTCCGGTACCGCTTGCCGTGCGGTAGCAGAGAAAACAGTCTATGACTTGTATGACTAGGGTGGCTTCCTCTGACACAGCCCGGTGATGTACTGGGCCGTACTCACTACCATCTGTAGTATCTTGCGGTTGGAGGCCGAGCAGTTGCCTTACCAGGCGGTGATGCAACCCGTCAGGATGCTCTCGATGGTGCAGCTGTAAAATATTTTGAGGATCTGAGGACCCATGCCAAATCTTTTCAGTCTCTTGAGGGGGAATAGGTTTTGTCATGCTCTTTTCATGACTGTCTTCGTGTGCTTGGACCATGTTAGTTTATTGTTGATGTGGATGCCAAGGAACTTGAAGCTCTCAACCTGCTCCACTACAGCCCTGTCGATGAGAATGGGGGCGTGCTCGGTCCTCCTTTTCCTGTAGTTCACAGTCATCTCCTTTGTCTTGACAACGTTGAGGGATAGGTTGTTGTCTTTGCAACACATGGTCAGGCCTCTGACCTCCTCCCTATAGGCTGTCTCATCGTTGTTGGTGAGACAGACTTACTTAATGATGGTTGGAGTTGTACCTGGCCATGCAGTCATGAGTGAACAGAGAGTACATGGGGGGACTGAGCACGCATCCCTGAGGGGCCCCCATGTTAAGGATCAGTGTGGCGGATGTGTTGTTACCTACCCTTAACACCTGGGGACGGCCCATCAGGAAGTCTAGGATCCAGTTGCAGAGGGAGGTGTTTAATCCCAGGGTCCTTAGCTTAGTGATGAGCTTTGAGGGCACTATGGTTTTGAACGCTGAGCTGTAGTCAATGAACTGCATTCTCACATAGGTGTTCTTGTTGTCCAGGTGGGAAAGGGCAGTGTGGAGTGCAATAGAGATTGCATCATCTGTGGATTTGTTGGTGCAGTATGCAAATTGGAGTGGGTCTAGGGTTTCTGCGATAATGGTGTTGATGTGAGTCATGACCAGCCTTTCAAAGCATTTCATGACTACAGACTTGAGTGCTATGGGTCGGTAGTCATTTAGGCAGGTTAACTTAGTGTTCTTGGGCACAGGGACTATGTTGGTCTGCTGGTGCCGAGTAGATCATCCTCTGTTGGTTAGCGTGCTTTGATACTTGGTGGTTTCAGTGAAAGGGAGTGATTTTAAAGTGCGCTATAATTCCTGATAAAAACACATCACCTCCCCCCTTGCATCAGCGCCTGTACAGGAGACCTCTAAGTGGCCAACTCCCTCCCATCCACCTCCATAGCCTGTGGGTTTCTCAAGCTCAGCATTCTTCCACTTATCTTCATTGCCATTAACACTGGCAGGTCTCATGTGTCATCTGCTTCACATCAACGCTACGTACAGCACAGCTCAAATTCCTTCACTGTCAGTTGAGGAGGGAAGGCGCTAACATATTGAGTTATTTGTGTTCTTAGAGAGGAAACAAAACAAAACGTGGGGAAATCTGAGGTTATCCCACCTTCATAATCTACTACTCACTAATAAACACGACCGTAAAATGGCTTTTCAAAGCACCCTGAGGCATCTCCACAATGTGTGCTGGGTGTTCAGGGAACGGTCAGGGGTCTATCAGCTCATTGCCTCCAGAGTCAGAGAGATGGCAGCATTCTAATGTGATGATACATGGGATAGCCGCTGACCTCTACATACCCCCTGCTTGGAATTGTTGCTGTGCAACTGTCTGCTAGATATTCATAGGAACAGGATTTAACTAAATATTTAGGTGATCATGTCTAAATCCATTAGACATGGTTGAATGAACTAAAATGAATCGAACATAGTGATATTTATCTAAACGTACAAACACAGGCTCATAAAGTGCTTTTATGACGGTTTCATTTGTCTTGTTCCAATGTTTCCTCCCACATAAAAATATACTACAGTTTACAATGGAAAACTACAGCAGAAGCTTGGAACTTTCTGTTCAGAACCCGGTCCTGCCACAGGTTATGGAAAGTGTGCTTCTTTAGTATTTTTCCAGTAGGTTACCTCAAAGAGAAAGCCTCCCACTTCTATGTCAAAGATACTAAAACAAAAACACTACAGTAAATACTACAGTAATGTCTCCAAAACACTACAGTAAATACTACAGTAATGTCTCCAAAACACTACAGTAAATACTACAGTAATGTCTCCAAAACACTACAGTAAATACTACAGTAATGTCTCCAAAACACTACAGTAAATACTACAGTAATGTCTCCAAAACACTACAGTAAATACTACAGTAATGTCTCCAAAACACTACAGTAAATACTACAGTCTGCAAAAACACAACAGTAATTATTTAAGCAATAAGGCCCGTTGCATTGTGCCTAAGAACAGCCCTTAGCTGTGGTATATTGGCCTTATATCACAACCCCCCAAGGAGCCTTAGTACTATTATAAACTGGTTACCAACGTAATTAGAGCAGTAAAAATACATGTTTTGTCATACCTGTGGTATACGGTCTGATATACCACGGCTTTCAGCCAATCAGCCTTCAGGGCTCGAACCACGAAGTTTATAATTTAGTATATAATACATTTTTGTTTTACTGTAAATACTACAGTACACTAAAGTAAATACCACAGTATTCACTCCACACACAAAATATCTGTCTGCAAAAACACTACAGTGAATACTATAGCATTCTCACCATAGTATACCACAGGAGGTTGGTGTCACCCTAATTGGGAAGAATGGGCGTGTGGTAATGACTGGAGTGGTATAGGTGGAATGGTATCAAACACACGGTTTCCATGGTTTCCATGGTTTCCAGGTGTTTGATGCCATTCCATCTGCGCCGACCCAGCCATTATTATGAGCCGTCCTCCCCTCAGCAGCCTCCACTGTAGAATATATATGCACTATTGTATTTTTTTTATGTGGGTTGATGGAACATATCTCCAGGATGTGATTTTTTTTTTCTCCTGGTGTGGAGTACCAGGACTGTCCTTTAGGGGGAGCCCCGCTGCAGCTCTGAGTGTCAGGAGCAGGGAATGAGAAGGGGAGCCGGGAACAGCAGACCACACACTGACATGCTGTCATCAGCTGGTCATTATGGACTGGAACCATAACTCTCAACAAAGTACAACCTTCTTTGTGGAAAAATACATTCTTAACCTCTGATCCTAAAACATTGCCTCAAGGCTAATGTCTGTGCACTTTCCCCACAATATCATGCAAGGTGCATCCCAACATAGACTGGCCACTGTGTGATGATGTCCATATGGTTCATGGTGCAATATGATACGAGCAATATTACAGGTTTGATATTTTCTATTGGATGATAAAATGGTGTCGTTTTGGGAAAACAATAATAAAAGTGATTTAACTTTTACTTCTCCAGATGGGAGGAAGGTAACTCCCTGCACAGTGTGTAAAGTCTCTCAGTAATCCTGACGGGAGGAAAATACACATGGCCCCCAATATGTTCCTTAGCTGCTGATGTCAAGGTAGAGTGATTAGGTGGAAGTGGAATTTGGTGAGCACAAATCGTCCCCAGATCTCACCACAAGATGCTCATACTTGGTGAGTTTACCCCAGCACCGTATACGGAGAGTTGAGATACGCTATGCGATATTGAGCAAGCCATTAGGCCTGCTCATGTGGGCTCATGGTTGCCGGGAAGTAATGGGAACCAGCAACAAAAAAAATATGTAAACAAGTTTTCAATGAAAGTCTGTGGAAACTGTGATGATTTTGGAACGCTGTCGAGGGAGTCCTGGCTTATGTTTTATTGCCTGTTTATTTTATTGGAAGACTAGCCATGAATCTAGGTCGCCTTCAGTGTAATTGCCACACTGTGGTTGAGCCCTTAAGTCTGCTTGAGAGATTTTATTAGACAAACATTTGTTTCTACATACTATGGCACTGAGGACCAAGTCTCACCAGTTCACTGGTGAAAATAGAAAACAGATGGGAGAACTCAGGCCTCCTTTCTAGATAGACAGATGGGAGAACTCAGACCTCCCTTCTAGATATGAGTTTGTTACTTACCTTAGATGGTTTTATGGCGTCCCTTTTATAATCCTAAATTCCACGTTTATGACCACGAATTCCCTACTGTAGGCTGACATGTCAGTAATGTTTTACAGATGAAGTAATAATAAATAAAGCAAGGGGTGCATCTTTCACTGGGGGCATGTCCCCCCCACATTCTGGGGCGGCAGGGCAGCCTAGTGGTTAGAGTGTTGGACTAGTAACTGGAAGGTACATATCTGTCGTTTTGCCCCTGAACTGGCAGTTAACCCTCTGTTTCTAGGCTGTCATTGAAAATAAGAATTTGTTCTTAACTGACTTGCCTAGTTAAATAAAGGTAAAATAAATACTGAAATTGTATTTTTGTCCCCCCAGTTTTATCTTTGGAATGTGATACAGAACGAGGCAGCGGTGTGCTTTAGGACCATGTGGACGCCTCCGAGCGGTCAGGTAGGCTGCTTGTAGTGTTTATCCGACTGGATAAAAATATATGTATTAAAATCAAAGTTGCACCCCTGAATAAAGCATTGGAAGTTCCACCACATACACTGTGATGTGTTGACTGTCATGAACACAGACACTGTGATGTGTTGAGTGTCATGAACACAGACACTGTGATGTGTTGAGTGTCATGAACACAGACACTGTGATGTGTTGACTGTCATGAACACAGACACTGTGATGTGTTGAGTGTCATGAACACAGACACTGTGATGTGTTGAGTGTCATGAACACAGACACTGTGATGTGTTGAGTGTCATGAAGACAGACACTGTGATGTGTTGAGTGTCATGAAGACAGACACTGTGATGTGTTGACTGTCATGAACACAGACACTGTGATGTGTTGACTGTCATGAACACAGACACTGTGATGTGTTGACTGTCATGAACACAGACACTGTGATGTGTTGAGTGTCATGAAGACAGACACTGATGTGTTGACTGTCACGAACACAGACACTGATGTGTTGACTGTCACGAACACAGACACTGATGTGTTGAGTGTAATGAACACAGACACTGTGATGTGTTGAGTGTAATGAACACAGACACTGTGATGTGTTGACTGTCACGAACACAGACACTGATGTGTTGACTGTCATGAACACAGAATACTATCCAGAGCAGTGATACTACTCAGAGCAGTGATACTATCAAGAGCAGCGATATTATCAAGAGCAGTGATACTATCAAGAGCAGCGATATTATCAAGAGCAGTGATACTCTCCAGAGCAGTGATACTACTCAGAGCAGTGATACTATCAAGAGCAGTGATACTATCAAGAGCGGTGATACTATCCAGAGCAGTGATACTACTCAGAGCAGTGATACTATCAAGAGCAGCGATATTATCAAGAGCAGTGATACTATCAAGAGCATCGATACTATCCAGAGCAGTGATACTATCCAGAACAGTGATACTATCAAGAGCAGCGATATTATCAAGAGCAGTGATACTCTCCAGAGCAGTGATACTATCAAGAGCAGTGTGCAGGTTTCTTCTTTTTTCTGTTATCATGCACCTGCCATAAAGATAGCTCAGATGTGTGAGTGACTTTTAAATTTTTAATTACCATAGGGAAAAAATAATATTTCTCTCACACTAAACAGTAATTAATGCCAGTTAAATGGAGTTAAATGTCAAAGAGTTCACTGACCATTTGATAGGATATTTTGTTACGTATATTATGAGAAAAGACACCTACCTGGATAGATAGCTAAGTCTGTAGTATTATGTGAGGGTGAGAAGTATCTAATGATTCATGTGAAAGATAGAGTACACAAATAGCATTCATTTTTAAAAGTATGTAATGAACTGCACATGGCAGTATATCCTGCATGAATAAAGAAAGCCCTGTCTGTACTAATGACCCAAATCCTGGCCATTGGATGAGAGGCAAGTCCAAACGATGTACAAGAGAGCATCAAGTGTGCTTCTTGGTAAGGTGCCACTTGGCTGACTGCTCTGCCTTAAAGGGTGCCTCTTGGCTGAGTGCTCTGGCTTAAAGTGTGCCTCCTGGCTGAGTGCTCTGCCTTAAAGGGTGCCTCTTGGCTGAGTGCTCTGCCTTAAAGGGTGCCTCTTGGCTGAGTGCTCTGCGTTAAAGGGTGTCTCTTGACTGAGTGCTCTGCTTTAAAGGGTGCCTCTTGACTGAGTGCTCTGCTTTAAAGTATGCCTCTTGGCTGAGTGCTCTGCTTTAAAGGGTGTCTCTTGACTGAGTGCTCTGCTTTAAAGTATGCCTCTTGGCTGAGTGCTCTGCTTTAAAGGGTGCCTCTTGGCTGAGTGCTCTGCTTTAAAGGGTGTCTCTTGACTGAGTGCTCTGCCTTAAAGCTAATCAGTACAATATACACATGTATGACAGGGTATACAGTACTATGGCAGACCAATGAGTGATGAGGTATTAGAAGGTGGAAGCTGAAAGAACAGCAGAGAGCAGTCCGATAAGGTCACAAAGCAAAGCTCAGTTTGCATGTGGTCCTGCTAATCTACATTTCAAATGGGTGATGAGCAGATCCATGCAGGCATGTCAACCCTCTCAGCTCTCTACATTGAAAGAAAACATAAGCAATCTGGGGCTTTGCAGAAAAGTGAGTAACAGTGTATCCTGATTTTGGCTTTAATTGCGATTTGGTTACCTAGGAGACTGGAATCGAAATGCCACCATAAACATTGTGTTAAATTAACTCCAGTCTCATCCGCTCTGATTGTGGCCGAATAACGTATTGGATGATATATTTTAAGTGAAGGTCTATCCTGAAGGGATGTACTAGGAACCCTCAAATGCTTCCCTGGCTATCTATCCTGAAGGGATGTACTAGGAACCCTCAAATGCTTCCCTGGCTATCTATCCTGAAGGGATGTACTAGGAACCCTCAAATGCTCCCCTGGCTATCTATCCTGAAGGGATGTACTAGGAACCCTCAAATGCTTCCCTGGCTATCTATCCTGAAGGGATGTACTAGGAACCCTCAAATGCTTCCCTGGCTATCTATCCTGAAGGGATGTACTAGGAACCCTCAAAAGCTTCCCTGGCTATCTATCCTGAAGGGATGTACTAGGAACCCTCAAATGCTTCCCTGGCTATCTATCCTGAAGGGATGTACTAGGAACCCTCAAAAGCTTCCCTGGCTATCTATCCTGAAGGGATGTACTAGGAACCCTCAAAGGCTTCCCTGGCTATCTATCCTGAAGGGATGTACTAGGAACCCTCAAAAGCTTCCCTGGCTATCTATCCTGAAGGGATGTACTAGGAACCCTCAAATGCTTCCCTGGCTATCTATCCTGAAGGGATGTACTAGGAACCCTCAAAAGCTTCCCTGGCTATCTATCCTGAAGGGATGTACTAGGAACCCTCAAAGGCTTCCCTGGCTATCTATCCTGAAGGGATGTACTAGGAACCCTCAAAAGCTTCCCTGGCTATCTATCCTGAAGGGATGTACTAGGAACCCTCAAAAGCTTCCCTGGCTATCTATCCTGAAGGGATGTACTAGGAACCCTCAAAGGCTTTTTATTTATTTGATTTATTTCACCTTTATTTAACCAGGTGCGCCAGTTGAGAACACCTTTATTTAACCAGGTGCGCCAGTTGAGAACACCTTTATTTAACCAGGTGCGCCAGTTGAGAACACCTTTATTTAACCAGGTGCGCCAGTTGAGAACACCTTTATTTAACCAGGTGCGCCAGTTGAGAACACCTTTATTTAACCAGGTGCGCCAGTTGAGAACAAGTTCTCATTTGCAACTGTGACCTGGCCAAGATAAAGCAAAGCAGAGTGACAAAAACAACAACCCAGAGTTACACATAAACAAACGTACAGTCAATAACACAATAAAACAAATATATGTACAGTGTGTGCAAATGCAGAATAGTAGGGAGGTAAGGCAATAAATAGGCCATAGAGGCGAAATAATTACAATTTAGCATTAACACTGGAGTGATATATGTGCAGATGATGATGTGCAAGTAGAGATACTGGGGTGCAAAAAAACAAGAGGATAAATAACAATATGGGGATGAGGTAGTTGGGTGTGCTATTTACAGATTGGCTGTGTACAGGTGAAGTGATCGGTAAGCTGCTCTGACAGCTGATGCTTAAAGTTTTAGAGGGAGATATAAGACTCCAGCTTCAGTGATTTTTGCAATTCGTTCCAGTCATTGGCAGCAGAGAACTGGAAGGAAAGGCGGCCAAAGTAAGTGTTGGGTTTCGGAATAACCAGTGAAATATACCTGCTGGAGTGCATGCTACGGGTGGGTGTTGCTATGGTGACCAGTGAGCTGAGATAAGGTGGGGCCAGTGGGTTTGGCGACAAATATGTAATGATGGCCAGCCAATGAGAGCATACAGGTCGCAGTGGTAGGTAGTATATGGGGCTTTGATGACAAAACCCATGGCACTGTGATAGACTACTTCCAGTTTGCTGAGTAGAGTGTTGGAGGCTATTTTGTAAATTACATCGCCGAAGTCAAGGATCGGTAGGATAGTCAGTTTTACAAGGATATGTTTGGCAGCATGAGTGCAGGTGGCTATGTTGCGAAATAGGAAGCCGATTCTCAATTTAATTTTGGATTGGAGATGCTTAATGTGAGTCTGGAAGGAGAGTTTACAGTCTAACCAGACACCTAGGTATTTGTAGTTGTCCACATATTGTAAGTCAGAACCGTCCAGAGTAGTGATGCTAGTCGGGCGGGCGGTGTGGGCAACAATCGGTTGAAGATCATGCATTTAGTTTTACTAGCATTTAAAAGCAGTTGTAGGCCACGGAAGGATGGTTGTATGTCGTTGAAGCTCATTTGGAGGTTTGTTAACACAGGGAAGAGATGTACGAGAAACCCTCAAATGCTTCCCTGGCTATATATCCTGAATGGATGTACTAGGAACCCTCAAAGGCTTCCATGGCTATCATATTTCTGGCTTCAGAATATGGAGGCCCCAGTCCATATATCTATGACCATTATCTATCAATTAATGCATCTGTCTTCATTGCAGGGGTCCACTGCCCTGCTAGCAGTGTGACCAGGCGCTGAACTCTTGCATTCCTCAAAAACACGGTCATCCAGGCTCTGTAATTTGTCATGTTGGAAGTTGACAGTAAAAGGTCATCTGCTCCCATCTCCCCGGAGGGAAGAAAAAAAGCACCAAGATGAAAGTGCACGTTCAGACGGAGGCTATTGCTGTTCTCTCTGTATTTGTATAAGACCATACAGCTTTATCTAATCTAGGTCAGATATCTCTCTAGATCGTCATCTGTCTGCAGGGAGAAGTAATAGAAAGGCTCATGATTTTTTTGTTGTTGCCAGATCTAATATTAATCAAACTATTAGCTGGCCTTAAAAAATAGCTTTACAAGAAGGCAATGACCTTGAAAACGGATGCATCTGTCAACTACGTCTGTGATTGAGAAACGTGGCACTGTGCACCTGGGATGACATTTCCCTGTACTACAAATCACTGAGGGTCTTACTGAACATTAGTTCCAAACTCATTTAGTCCCTTCTCAATTTACTTACTCTCCCAAGATTCTTCCAACGTTGACTTCTCACTTCAACTATAAATAGTCTGCAAACTTTTTTCTCTTGATCACACTTAAATGTATGATTTTCAAGTTCAAGTAGAGATGGTCCAAGATACTATAAATCCTGTCCTTTGGAGAGTTGGCCGTGTGGTCGAAGGGACAAGTAATAGCCTACTTCCTGTCCATGTATTTGCATATTATGACGTATTGCTCGTCTAAGAATTTCTTCAATTATTGTTACGTCCTTTGCGCTGTTGTGTCGTCATGCGAGTATGTTTGTCCATTAAATACGGCCATGTCTTATACCATCTCTGACACCATCTCTCACAGCACCTCTCACACCATTCACTGACACCCCCTCTCTGAAACCAGCTCTGAAACCACCTCTCACTACCACATCTCACACCAACTTCGACACCATCTCTGACATCACCTCCGACACCACCTTCGACACCACCTCTGACACCACTCCACCGATGGGACAAGTTTTCCAGCAGCCCAGGGATCACATACACCTTAGCACACTGGCATCAATTGATGTCCGAGCATAAACAGAGCATCTTTGATATATCTTTGACAGTTGGATCGGGGGGGGGGGGGCATGCTGGCGGAAACAGAAGCTTGTGCATGGTTCCTGTCGACTGCCCCCTCTCCCCCAGACTGGCATGATTTAGCTGGGTCCCTCACTTCCTGCTATTATTCTGCATCCGAAGCACAACACAGCCAGAGCCTAGTGCAGTGACATGCTGGGGTCGCCACTAATGACTCCTCCAGCTCATCTCTGCCTGGACCACTTTTAACCCGTTCCCTTCATCTGTTGGATCCTGCACCTAAAAAACAACATTGCCATGCAAACCTCCCAGCCCACTGGAAACAAATTGGTTGAATCAACATTGTTTCCACGTCTTTCCACCCCGTCCAAAAAAATCTATGTGATGACGTTGAATCAACATTGTTTCCACGTCTTTCCACCCCACCCCCCAAAAAATCGATGTGATGACGTTGAATCAACATTGTTTCCACGTCTTTCCACCCCCCCAAAAAAAATCTATGTGATGACGTTGAATCAACGTGGAAAACTGATTGAATTTTTAGAAAGTCGTCTTATTTTCACCCAACTTTGAACTCACGTTCGTTGACAACTCAACCAAATGTAAGTCAAAACTAGATGTTGAACTGATTTATGCGATGTTGGAGACCACTAATAGTCCAGAGGTTAAAAGGAGCAGACTACCAGACTGCAGCGAAGCCACACAGCAGTGCATTACACATGCTGCTCCAGAGACCAACTGTGTGCACTCCAAAAAGCCTGCTGTGGTTGAGCATGCTGACAAGCAACCATAGGTGATGGTATTCTAAGCAGCAGTTCTAATCTGGCTTGTGCGGTCATGGGAGAGAATGAGGACAGATGGACAGGGGAGACACATAAACCTGGAGTGATCCTTAATAGCATTTACATTAGGATTCATTCATAGTAGTACATGCATTCGATCCATAATAGAGAAAGCACAAGTCTTGTTCAAGCTATTCTCCAAAATGACTTTATTGCATTCAATTTAGAAAACTACATATTTAATTTATTATTCATTGATAAGGATCTCGTATTTGATATAGAGTCGTTGACTAAATTATATTGAAATATTATCAATTATTAGGCTTTAATTTTTACTCAAGCTATTTCTCCCATGTGCCCCCTATTCACATTAGCATGCTCTAATGCTGCATTAGAGAAGTATGATTAGTGAGAGGATCAGAGGGATGTGGGCTGCTGCTGGGCCAAATAGAAAGTCATGAAGCTGTGCTACTCGTTACGCATTGAGCCTCCCCTTCCCTCAGCCCTGCAATGGGCTGACAGTGTGATGTGGGCTGCTGCTGGGCCAAATAGAAAGTCATGAAGCTGTGCTACTCGTTACGCATTGAGCCTCCCCTTCCCTCAGCCCTGCAATGGGCTGACAGTGTGATGTGGGCTGCTGCTGGGCCAAATAGAGAGTCATAAAGCTGTGCTACTCGTTACACACTGACCCTCCCTATCCCTCAGCCACGCAATGTGCTGACAGCGTGCACCAATGACACAGTAAACCACATTATTTTCAAACTCAATTTACCCCTGCATTAATTATTCCACTAAGTGCTCTGCACTCTCCTGCTCGCAGTCTGATTCGTACATGTATAAGGTTAGGAGGACCATGTTGTGGTTACTTACCAACGCCATGATACAATTCCCATTTGAAATGACGCTATCTAATTAAGACTAGAGGGCTGTGTACTTGAAGAATCATATAGCTCTGTTATAATAGACAAGTGGTCCCCTTGGTTCATGACCAGAGCAAGGTTTTGATGGCAGAGACTTCCATTAACCTCCATTAAAACCCTACTAGCTACCAGAGGACAACATACACATCCACGTCCATCAATACATATCAGGTGAAAATGAAGGATTATATAATTTGGCAAGTACTGGGATTAGTCCTGTTAGATGGTGACATTACCTGAAATGGCAAATCACCTGATAACGCTTAGAGAGATCGCTCCCATACATGTGAGTGTATATATTTCAATGTATATATTTTCAATATACCTTCCACACATTGGAAAGATATACTGTAAGCCTGCAGTTCCACATGACAATCTCAATTAGTGAATGTAAAACCAATGCTGATACTCTTCAGTCTGTGTCCCCCCAGGTTAGTAAGGGTGAGAAGCTTTGAACGATGGTCCAGTCGCCCATTCAAATCCATGACCTCTGGTCAAGGGCCAAGAGGTCCAGACTAACATCTGTCCTCACCACTACCCCCTCAGCCTGACTGCTAAAGTCAACTCCACACCATTCAGTGTAAACCCATTCATTGTAACCCCATTCAGTGTAACCCTATTCAGCGTAACCCCATTCAGTGTAAACCCATTCAGTGTAACCCCATTTAGTGTAAACCCATTCAGTGTAACCCCATTCAGTGTAAACCCATTCAGCGTAACCCCATTCATTGTAACCCCATTCAGCATAATCCCATTCAGTGTTAACCCATTCAGTGTAACCCCATTCAGTGTAACCCCATTCAGTGTAAACCCATTCAGTGTAACCCCATTCAGTGTAAACACATTCAGCGTAACCCCATTCCTCCTGCTATGTTTGGTATCATTCAGCGTATCCACATTCCTCCTGCTACGTTTGGTATCATTCAGCGTAACCCCATTCCTCCTGCTATGTTTGGTATCATTCAGCATAACCCCATTCCTCCTGCTATGTTTGGTATCATTCAGCGTAACCCCATTCCTCCTGCTACGTTTGGTATCATTCAGCGTAACCCCATTCCTCCTGATTTGTTTGGTATCATTCAGTGTAACCCCATTCCTCCTGATTTGTTTGGTATCATTCAGCGTAACCCCATTCAGCATAACCCCATTCCTCCTGATTTGTTTGGTATCATTCAGTGTAACCCCATTCCTCCTGATTTGTTTGGTATCATTCAGCGTAACCCCATTCAGCGTAACCCCATTCCTCCTGATTTGTTTGGTATCATTCAGCGTAACCCCATTCAGCATAACCCCATTCCTCCTGATTTGTTTGGTATCATTCAGTGTAACCCCATTCCTCCTGCTATGTTTGGTATCATTCAGCATAACCCCATTCCTCCTGCTATGTTTGGTATCATTCAGCGTAACCCCATTCCTCCTGATTTGTTTGGTATCATTCAGCGTAACCCCATTCCTCCTGATTTGTTTGGTATCATTCTGCGTAACACCATTCCTCCTGATTTGTTTGGTATCATTCAGTGTAACCCCATTCCTCCTGATTTGTTTGGTATCATTCTGTGTAACCCCATTCAGCGTAACCCCATTCCCCCTGCTATGTTTGGTATCATTCAGCGTAACCCCATTCCCCCTGCTATGTTTGGTATCATTCAGCGTAACCCCATTCCCCTTGCTATGTTTGGTAACAGAATGATGGCACTAACAGTCATTTTGTAACCAGATCAAACAGTCACATTGCATCCGCACTGTTCTTTAAGTTGCCTAAATGTGTCAAATTTTCTGTGGAAATTGTTCAAAGTAATAACTGTGCATAGAGTTAATATGGTTTGCGATTATTGTTTTTCTGCTTGACATGCATTTTAAAGTGAAATATCTGAGTCTTCGCATCACTCTGTTACCGTGGAATTGCCCACATCTACTTTCAGAGAGAAATCTGTCAGTCAGTTGGCCTTCAAATGTGGCAGTGTTCTGCTGTTCAGATGATTTCCACCTCTAGCTGGTAGCCCTGAGACTCAGTGTGGGGTTGCAATGAGCCTCAGCCTTTCTCCAATACATAGCAGTCGAGTCAATGCTGCCTGCCTGGTATTTATATCCATGGTGGAGCTAGTTTCTCATACCACAACCTTTGAAGCATACGTCTAACACTGCCAGTGCTGTGACATCACTGGCATGACTTCAATCCATTTTGATCTCCAGGTCAATATCATGTGACAAAGATATCTTACTCTGACAGCTTGTATAACTCACATGGAGAGTGGTGCTCACCTGCCCTGGCATTCTGTCTCTTATTCTAGTCAGTGTGGGCTCCACTCAAAGGTTTCCTCCTGCTATGTTTGGTATCATTCAGCGTAACCCCATTCAGCATAAATCCATTCAGCGTAACCCCATTCTCCCTGCATTGTTTGGAATCATTCAGCATACCCTCATTCACACCTGCTATGTTTGGTATCATTCAGCGTATACACATTCCTCCTGGAGAGTGGTGCTCACCTGCCCTGGCATTCTGTCTCTTATTCTAGTCAGTGTGGGCTCCACTCAAAGGTTTACAAGTAATTGGGTTTCTCATTGCCATGCAGAATGCACAATCCAACATTATTTTCTTAAGCAAATGTTTCACCCTGTGATTTTGGTTCAGTGCTGTTGATCTGTACAATAGGCAGCCGGTTAAAGAGAACCTTGTTCTGTCCATTCTACATATTAAAACATAAAGACCAGTGAGCATTAAAACTGCTTCTGTCCGTCTTGCACGGCAGAAGCTTATGGAAGCCTACAAAGACCTTCATTGCAAATGAGAGAGGAAAGAAATGTGGAATTATTTGTCCACCGTGGAGTCTTTTGCATTTCTATTCGTATTTATTATGGAACCCCATGCCAAAGCAGCAGCTACTCTTCCTGGGGTTTATTATGGATCCCCATTAGTTCCTGCCAAGGCAGCAGCTACTCTTCCTGGGGTTTATTATGGATCCCCATTAGTTCATGCCAAAGCAGCAGCTACTCTTCCTGGGGTTTATTATGGATCCCCATTAGTTCATGCCAAAGCAGCAGCTACTTGTCCTGGGGTCCAGCAAAATGAAGTCAGTTTATACAATTTTAAAACATTACAAAACATTCACAGATTCCACAACACAATGTGTGCCCTCAGGCCCCTACTCCACCACTACCACACATGTACATTACTGTGTGTGTGTGTGTGTGTGTGTGTGTGTGTGTGTGTGTGTGTGTGTGTGTGTGTGTGTGTGTGTGTGTGTGTGTGTGTGTGTGTGTGTGTGTGTGTGTGTGTGTGTGTGTGTGTGCGTGTGTGCCACTGTTTGTGTTGCTTTCCAGTCCCCGCTATTCCATAAGGTGTTTTTTAATCTGTTTTTCAAATGTAATTTTATTGCTTGCGTTACTTGAAGTGGAATAGAGTTCTTTGGATCTTTGGGGATCCCAGTCTGCAGTAATGGATCTTTGGGGATGCCAGTCTGCAGTAATGGATCTTTGGGGATCCCAGTCTGCAGTAATGGTGTAGGCTTAGTGACATTCAGCACTGATGGAGGACACCATTTCACAGGAGACCTCACAGAGCAGCTGGACCAGGAAGAATGTGGCCACGTGGAATTGGGATGAATTGTAAATATTTCCCAAAGGACTCTAGGAAGGCAAGAAAATACTATGCTGGCAGATTTTTGTTCAGAATACATTTAGATGGCAGCAACAACAACAAAAATAACCCAAACCAAAACAATAGCGAGTGTACGGATTGAGCCACTGAGCACCCTGTCTAAAAGGGAGAGGTCAGAGGTGAGCACCGGCTGTAATTAAACTATATGCTTGCTGTTAGAAAAAAATGTAATGTAAACGTATGACGATGATCCATCTTCATTAAATGGTTTCCCTCTCCTTTACTTAAGAGGGAATCAAGAGGTTATTTCTCTGGCTCTCCGGTGCCTGTGTGATTTTAATATGGTATGTATTTAGCCAAGCAGTAACAGCTAGTGCAAAGCAACGTTTACAAGGCGAGGGTTTGGTCCCGTGCTGACTGGCCTCCGTTCAAGGGCAGACTTGGAGAATTTCCCATCAACCCCCTCTGTTTGATACATTGCGAACTGACAAATGCAAACAGACGCATTTAGGAAAGTAATGAGATGAACTGGTGCTGTGTTGCTATTACAGGGCAGGTACCTCACTGCCAAACTACCTCACTGACAAACTACCTCACTGACAAACTACTCACTGACAAACTACCTCACTAACAAACTACTCACTGACAAACTACCTCACTGACAAACTACTCACTGCCAAACTACCTCACTAACAAACTACTCACTGACAAACTACCTCACTGACAAACTACTCACTGCCAAACTACCTCACTAACAAACTACTCACTGACAAACTACCTCACTGACAAACTACCTCACTGCCAAACTACCTCACTGACAAACTACTCACTGACAAACTACCTCACTAACAAACTACTCACTGCCAAACTACCTCACTGCCAAACTACCTCACTGCCAAACTACCTCACTGACAAACTACTCACTAACAAACTACCTCACTAACAAACTACTCACTGACAAACTACCTCACTGACAAACTACTCACTGCCAAACTACCTCACTAACAAACTACTCACTGACAAACTACCTCACTGACAAACTACCTCACTGCCAAACTACCTCACTGACAAACTACTCACTGCCAAACTACCTCACTAACAAACTACTCACTGACAAACTACCTCACTGCCAAACTACCTCACTGCCAAACTACCTCACTGACAAACTACTCACTGCCAAACTACCTCACTAACAAACTACTCACTGACAAACTACCTCACTGACAAACTACTCACTGACAAACTACCTCACTGACAAGCTACCTCACTGACAAACTACCTCACTGACAAACTACCTCACTGAAAAACTACCTCACTGCCAAACTGGGTTGTCAGACACACCATACACTACTAGCCCTGAGGCCTCTCCCCTTCCTTTGTCTATGTTCTACTTGTGTTCTGTGTTGTTCTAGGCTATATTGGTGTCTATGTTCTGGTTGTGTTTTGTCTTGTTCTAGGCTATATTGGTGTCTATGTTCTGCTTGTGTTCTGTGTTGTTCTAGGCTATATTGCTGTCGGGTGTGTGCGTACTGGTAGCGAAGTCAGGTGCAGGAGAGCAGAGAGTTGTGAACAGGCGCACACTTTATTGAGGCAGGAGAAACCAACAGAAGGACGCAACTGCAGTCAAAAACCTCCAGCCTGTAGGTAAAAGTGCAAAATGCACAAAACAGTCACAATAATATATGTTTAACAATAAACCTCTTCGTGAACATCACGTTAAAGCACACCAGTCTGGCGTGTCAACAATAACACGTAAACACTAACAATTCTACACAAAGACATGAGGGGGAACAGAGGAATAAATACATGCAGTGTGATTGGGGGAATGAAAACCAGGTGTGCAGGGAACAAGACAAAACAAATGGATACATGAGAAAATGGAGCGGCGATGGATAGAAAGACGGTGACGTCGACCGCCGAACGAACAAGGAGAGGAGCCGACTTCGGCGGAAGTCGTGACAATAGGTGTCTATGTTCTGCTTGTTTTCTGTGTTGTTCTAGGCTATATTGGTTGGACAATATCCAGTATAGAACGTACCAAGGTTTTACAAGTTTAGACCTATACATGAATTGTTTGTTTATGATGGAAAGTTCATGATCTGTTTTGAAACAGGCAGTATGTGCTGGGGGTGGGTGTGTGAACATTACATTAATTAGGAAACTTGGAGACAAACTGAAAGATGAGAAGAAGAAAAATTTCACTATTCAACGAAAGTGTGTAAGTGCAAGGTTCAAAAGCTGTTTTGACACTGTAATGAGAAGATTTATGTCGTTTCTCTAATCTGAGACAAAGATGCCATCTTTGTGTTTTGCTGATTCGTATAGAAACTACATCAGTGGCTTTGGAGGGCACGTCAGATAAATTACCTTTTTTATGAAGTGATGTCTAAATAAATGGTCTGTGATCAATCTTCAGTTGCTCAGTCGACTTCATAGTCTTGACTGGCTCCTGGTTGTCTGAGCAAATGGGTATTTTAGGTAGCTGATGACCTCATCACTCCAGGGCAGAACTGTCCTTCTGCGAATAAGCAGGTACGCGTTGTCTCGCCACAACCCAAATAAACACCAACAACACCTCAGCACCCGTCTTGTTTTGGAAATCAGAACATGCCAGAATGTTTACCAAACCAGCTTCCTTTAAAAGACACAAGGCAATATAATGTGACTTGAGTGGCCAGTTTTGTTCTCCAAACCTACTACATTTCCTATGTCTGGCTGTATGGCATAACATGAATTATGTTGCAGGTATGGACTGGCCTGCCATGGTTCCTGGATGTCTGCCCTGTCCCAGAGCATGGCCATGTTTGTGTTCTCTGCAATATAGTGTAGTTTAGTTGAATCCATTCCATAAATAGAGGTGAATAGAAGGAATCTAGATCCCTCAAAACTTGAGACATTTGTGGCATTGTGTTGCGTGACAAAACTGCACATTTTAGAGTGTCCTTTTATTGTCCCCAGCACAAGGTGCACCTGTGTAATGATCAAAGAATAAAATTCTCACTAACAGGGATGTAAACAAATTTGTGCACAACATTTGAGAGAAGTAAGCTTTTTGTGTGTATGGAACATTTCTGGGATCTCTTATTTCAGCTCATGAAACATGGGACCAACACTTTACATGTTGCGTTTATATTTTTGTTCAGTGTCACGCCCTGATCTGTTTCACCTGTCCTTGTGCTTGTCTCCACCCCCCTCCAGGTGTCGCCCATCTTCCCTATCATCCCCTGTGCATTTATACCTGTGTTCTATGTCTGTTTGTTTCCACTTCTTCTTGTTCGTTTAAGCTAACCAGAGTTTTTCCTGTCAGCCCCTATGGTTTCCCAGCCTCTCTTTCCTCGTCCTCCTGGTTCTTGACTTTGCATGTCCTTACCTTGCACCCGCGCACCTGACCTCTCTGCCTGACTCTGAGCCTCCTTGCCGTCCTGTACCTTTGCTCCACCTCTGGATAATTGAACTCTGCCTGTCCCTGACCCTGAGTCCGCCTGCCGTCCTGTACCTTTGCCTTACCGTGGATCTTCGACCCCTGCCTGCCTTGACCTGGCTTGCCTGCCCCTGTTGCTACAATAAACAGTGTTACTTCGACAGCCTGCTTCTTGGTCTTACCTTGTTTCCTGATAAGTGTATATACTGTATTATAGTCATGGCTCCTCCTATACAACTTATTTCATTGAATATTTCTGGATGATGTGTGTATTGTTATTTTATTGTTGCTAGGTATTACTGCTCAAGCATTTTGCTGCTCATGCAATACAATCTGTGTACGCGACCCATACACTTAAAAAAAATTGGGGGAGTGTGTATGTATGTGTTTTGAGTATGAGGTGTGTGTGTGATAGCTTGTGTGTGTGTGTTTTGTGAGTGTCTGCATCACCTGGCAGATGGCTAGTGATGGCTGTCGAACAGTCTGATGGTCTGGTAATAGAAGCTGTTCAACAGTCTGATGGTCTGGTAATAAAAGCTGTCCAACAGTCTGATGGTCTGGTAATAGAAGCTGTTCAACAGTCTGATGGTCTGGTAATAGAAGCTGTTCAACTGTCTGATGGACTGGTGATAGAAGCTGTTCAACAGTCTGATGGCCTGGTAATAGAAGCTGTTCAACAGTCTGATGGACTGGTGATAGAAGCTGTTCAACAGTCTGATGGACTGGTAATAGAAGCTGTTCAACAGTCTGATGGCCTGGTAATAGAAGCTGTTCAACAGTCTGATGGCCTGGTGATAGAAGCTGTTCAACAGTCTGATGGTAATAGAAGCTGTTCAACAGTCTGATGGTAATAGAAGCTGTTCAACAGTCTGATGGTAATAGAAGCTGTTCAACAGTCTGATGGTAATAGAAGCTGTTTAACAGTCTGATGGTAATAGAAGCTGTTTAACAGTCTGATGGTGATAGAAGCTGTCCAACAGTCTGATGGTGATAGAAGCTGTTCAACAGTCTGATGGTGATAGAAGCTGTTCAACAGTCTGATGGTCTGGTAATAGAAGCTGTTCAACAGTCTGATGGTCTGGTAATAGAAGCTGTTCAACAGTCTGATGGTCTGGTAATATAACCTGTTCAACAGTCTGATGGTCTGGTAATAGAAGCTGTTCAACAGTCTGATGGTAATAGAAGCTGTTCAACAGTCTGATGGTCTGGTGATAGAAGCTTTTCTACAGTCTGATGGTCTGGTGATAGAAGCTGTTCAACAGTCTGATGGTAATAGAAGCTGTTTAACAGTCTGATGGTAATAGAAGCTGTTCAACAGTCTGATGGCCTGATTATAGAAGCTGTTCAACAGTCTGATGGTAATAGAAGCTGTTCAACAGTCTGATGGTGATAGAACCTGTTTAACAGTCTGATGGTAATAGAAGCTGTTCAACAGTCTGATGGCCTGATTATAGAAGCTGTTCAACAGTCTGATGGTAATAGAAGCTGTTCAACAGTCTGATGGTGATAGAAGCTGTTTAACAGTCTGATGGTAATAGAAGCTGTTTAACAGTCTGATGGTAATAGAAGCAGTTTTTTAGTCTCTCCGTCTTGGCACTGACGCACCTGTACTGACTTCGTCTGCTAGACGGTAGCCGTGTAAACGGTCCGTTGCTCGGGTGACTGCGGTCCTTAATGATCTTCTTCTCCCTCTGACACCGGGTATTCTAGATGTCCCGGATGACAGGCAACGTGCACCCGATGATGCGTTGGGCTGACCCCACCACCCTCTGGAAAGCCATGCAGTTGAGGGCGGTGCAGTTGCCGTACCAAGAGGTGCTGCAGCCCGACAGAATGCGCTCGATGGCGCATCTGTAGAAGTTTGTGAGTGTGTAAAGAGGCCGTGCCACATTTCTTCAGACGTCTGAGGTTCTAGTGGTGCTGTTGTGCCTAAGATCAGTCTTTGGAGGATTGCTAATAGAATGACAGACCCATTCATAAAGGTGCATCAGTACCTTCACTAGCAGGCTACCACCATGTTACTCAACCCTGCACCTTAGAGGCTGCTGCCCTATGTACATAGACATGGAATCTCTGGCAACTTTAATAATGGAACACTGGTCACTTTAATAATGTTTACATACTGCTTTACTCATCTCATATGTATATACTGTATTATATTCTACTGTATTTTAGTCTGTGCCACTCCCACATTGCTCAGTCTAATATTTATATATTTCTTAATTCCATTCTTTTACTTTTAGATTTGTGTGTATTGTTGTGAATCAGTTTTAGATGCTACTGCACTGTTAGATACTACTGCACTGTTGGAGCTAGGAACACAAGCATTGCCTACACCCCCAATAACATCTGCTAAATATGTGTATGTAACCAATAACATTTTATTTTATTAAAAAAATCATTAAGGTGTGTTTGAGAAACACAAGGATGGTTTGCTTTCTGGGAGGGAGAAGAGATACATGTACCATTAGATGAGCTAATAGCAATGAGATCCAAGTTTCTGCACAATAGTGCAGTTAGGGCAACACATACCACCCCTTCTACTCCAAAAGAAAATCATTAATATTCTAATGAAGCTCATTTGCTTATACACACCATTGATGGTGTTTTGATAGTGTGAAATAGATCAATATTATTGACTATTAGAGATCATTTCTGTGTTTCACAAATGTATTCTGCAGTGACCGTGTGCAAGAGAAAATCAGTTGGTACACCCTTGACATTCATGTTGAGGTGTGATTAGAGTGTGTAATTGTGTTTCTAATGAGCATATTCAGAAGCAGAACGGCTGTGTTTGGTTCAGTTTCCACTCTTTCCTGTGATTATCACAAGGCAGGTCAGGAATCATTATAAGTATAACTGAAAGATTATTAAAGAGCATGAATTGTTTAAATTCATTACTGCATTGATATCCAAATGTCAGATGTAGATGTGGTCTATCCTCCTACCACCAGGCACTATGCTGCTGAAGACAGCTGTATTGTTGAGACTATTTCCTGGAGAGTACAGGCGCCAAGAGAAGCCAAGAGAAGCCAAGAGAAGCCAAGAGAAGCCAAGAGAAGCCAAGAGAAGCCAAGAAGCTTCACACAGAGATACAAAACACTAGTGGCACCATTCATACCTTCAATTGACAGAGCACTGATGATTATTCCAAGGACAATGCCCTGCATGTGTCAAACCATTTGCAAATCATTCATGTAATCTTTCCCTCTAGTATATCCGTTGAGGGCACTAACAGTGTTGCCAATCTTCAACCTCCTGCACGGAAGGAGCAAAAAAAGGGAAAAAGACTGATGCCTTACGGAGGGAGAGAGGAAGAGGGCGCGAGAGGAGAAGAGGAGGAGAGGAAGAGGGCGCGAGAGGAGGAGAGGAGTGGGGGGAGGGAGAGAGGAAGAGGGCACGAGAGGAGAAGAGGAGTGGGGGGAGGGAGGGAGAGAGGAAGAGGGCACGAGAGGAGGAGAGGAGTGGGGGGGAGGGAGAGAGGAAGAGGGTGCGAGAGGAGGAGAGGATGAGAGGAAGAGGGCGCGAGAGGAGGAGAGGAGGAGAGGAAGAGGGCACGAGAGGAGGAGAGGAGGAGAGGAAGAGGGCACGAGAGGAGGAGAGGAGGAGAGGAGTGGGGGGGAGGAAGAGGGCGTGAGAGGAGGAGAGGAGTGGGGGGAGGGAGAGAGGAAGAGGGCACGAGAGGAGGAGAGGAGTGGGGGGGGGGGAGAGAGCGCGAGAGGAGGAGAGGAGGAGAGGAAGAGGGCGCGAGAGGAGGAGAGGAGGAGAGGAGTGGGGGGGAGAAGTGCCAGGCTCAGCTTTTTCCTGACTGAAGATGCAGAGCCATCTGTGAGGAGACAAACACGCGTATGGCCATCATTTGTCCAACATCTTACGCAATGTGAAGGCTTTTCACTCGCCATGCCAACCTGTGTGGCAGATGATGTATGTGTTTCTTCAGTCCCGTGATTACTAGCGTGGAGCTGCAGAGCAATGCTATTCACCTCATCAGTTCCACAGGCTGCGCTCCAAGGTGGGTGAGGGATTCTCTGCAAGATGTCTTCTGACACACAGCACAACCAAGGAGTACCAGCGTGAATATTATACACTGGATTTCGCCACAGCCGCCTAATGTGACCAGATCAATCGGGGTGGATGAGGAGAATTACAATTTAAATAGTGCCCAGCAGCAGTAATTAAAAATAATTATTATATTTTTCCCAAAATGTGAGTAAAGGGGGATTAGGTTTCAGTGGGCTTGGTAAGTGGCATTGGTCTTATTTTAGACCATTGTGCATTTGTTCTTAATGAACCCTGAGAAATAAACTTTTGGGGTGACCTAGCACAGTGAGCTAATGGCTGTGCTTCACAATGACCTTGCATTTTTGCTGGAAGGCATAGAGCTAGTTCAGTTTTATTTGTTAAGCACCTTGAAATGCATTTGTTGGAAGAAATGTGCTATATAAATCAAAGGTTTGATTGGATAATACAAAACCCCTTCATTTTTGTATTCACTCCCAAATGATTTACTCCTCAATTGTTATAAACAATGTGCAGACAAATACAGTACGAGCCAATCACTGGACATCAGTGTTAAACTGTGATGCAAGACTTCACTATCTCCCCTAAACAAAACATTACGTTGTTTTGCCCTGTCTTTATTAAGGGGCCATTAATCAAAGAGATGATTTTAGTGTTAAGATGTTTACTTCATTTGGAACGCCTGGCCCCTTTGTCCTCTAGGGCTCAAAATGATCATTCCTAGAAGAGCGTATAATAAATAACAACTCAATTAATATATTATTATACACTGGCTGGGTCGAGCCCTGAATGCTGATTGGCTGAAAGCCGCGGTATATTAAACCGTATTCGTTGGGTATGACAAAAAATATATTTTTACTGCTCTAACTACGTTGGTAACCAGTTTATAATAGCAATAAGTCACCTCGGAGTTTGTGGTGTATTGCCCATATACCATGGCTAAGGGCTGTATCCAAGTACTCTGCATTGCGTCGTGCTTATTAAGAACTATCCTTACCTGCGGTATATTGGCCATATACCACATCCCCTCAGGACTAAATGCTTAAATATACCACACCCTAAAAGGTATCAAAAAGGAGTGGAGGGGAAACAAAGTTAACAACAACAATGGTGGCATCAACAGAACTGGGAGACAAGCGGGTGATAACTTTGGTGGGAGCCATGGCAACTGGGATCTGCTAGCCAGGAGGACTTAAACAGTGTAACAGAGGAAATGAATCAAACTGGAGCTGCTGCTACTGCCTGCCTTCTACAGTGGCCTTATTAGCAGTCTGGGCTCACAAGTTTCGGCTTTAGTTTGGAGAAGAAGTCAAGCATGCCTAAACAATCTGGATTTAACATTATGAAGCAAAGAAAGCCTTTGTGAAGGGGTAACAAAGATCTTTACAGTATATATTACTTCAGGTGTATCACTGATCTTTAAGGTGTATATTACTTCAGGTGTATCACTGATCTTTAAGGTATATGTTACTTCAGGTGTATCACTGATCTTTACAGTATATATTACTTCAGGTGTATCACTGATCTTTAAGGTATATACTACTTCAGGTGTATCACTGATCTTTACAGTATATATTACTTCAGGTGTATCACTGATCTTTAAGGTATATATTACTTCAGGTGTATCACTGATCTTTACAGTATATATTACTTCAGGTGTATCACTGATCTTTAAGGTATATGTTACTTCAGGTGTATATTAGTTACGTATAAATCAACAGTAATACAAGGTTATTATCATATGAATTCAGCGTATTGAAATCAATGACTTTAGTGGTACTGATAAGACCAAAGCTGATACCTGTCAAATCTAACGTCAACAGGATTTCAAACTCTTGTTGACATGGGTCCTCATCCTCCACCAAAACAGACTGTGACCATTGCTAAGTTTAAGAGCAGGGCAGGATGGCAGTTAATTGCTTCGCAACTTATGGCAAAATATCCCTCTCCTCTGACTAATTGAGCTGCGCCTCAGTCTCTCCATGCACCAATGGTTGTCTGTCAACTTAAAGATCTCCATTGTGTGTTGGCCACTGTTGGAGAGAGGGCAATGTTGTTGCAAGATGACCTGGAAAAGCCCTCCTGTGTCAATTGGTGTCAGGCTACTTGAGCACCAGCTAGCCTGAAGGCAAAGCCCCAAACTAGGCTTATTGTGTCCCAATTAATGCAGCATCAGAGATAAGGATTCAAGTATCTTCTATATCAATTAATGCAGCATCAGAGATAAGGATTCAAGTATCTTCTATATCAATTAATGCAGAATCAGAGATAAGGATTCAAGTATACTCTATATCAATTAATGCAGCATCAGAGAAAAGGATTCAAGTATCTTCTATATCAATTAATGCAGCATCAGAGATAAGGATTCAAGTATACTCTATATCAATTAATGCAGCATCAGAGATAGGGATTCAAGTATGTTCTATATCGAGCGTGTAACGATCGTCTGTTGAAGAAGGTGGACCAAAGCGCAGCGTGGTAGGTGTTCATACTTATATTTCAACTGAACACTAAATAACTAAAATCACAAAGAGAATGAACGAAAACCGATACAGTCCTGTCAGGTGCAGAAACACAAAACAGAAAATAACTACCCACAAAAACCCTGTGGGAAAAAGCTACCTAAGTATGGTTCCCAATCAGAGACAACGATAGACAGCTGTCCCTGATTGAGAAACATACCCGGCCAAAAACAAAGAAATACAAAAACATAGAAAAAGGAACATAGAATGCCCACCCAAATCACACCTTGACCAAACCAAAATAGAGACATAAAAAGCTCTAAGGTCAGGGCGTGACAGAGCTGTTCTGGTTGAATAACTGAAGTACAGAACAGACAGAGAGTTGGTCAGGGGTAGTTTGGTCAGCCTTTTCCACCATGTCAGCAGCTCACAGCTGACTTCAAGAGGACAACTAGCAGCCCTGGGATGGTAATGTACAACAGGGGCTAATCTCCTTGTAATCACAAATCTTTGCTTTGAGGGTATCCTTGTCAAATCCTGGGGGGAAAAAATCAGCTTTCACAGTTTGGGGCTACACCAGCTAACATGATAATCCCCTAATGTGAGATGCAAATGCTTGGCTCCTTTGTCCTTCTGGGGCAAAAGTGGAGACCTCTCATCTGCCTGCTTGTGTCAGGGCCCTGCTCCACAGAGGCTGCATTGTCTCACATCAAAGTGGAGGAAGTTCTCTGGGCCCTTGCTGTACTGCTTGTGCCCTTCAGTGTGCATGTTTTGATTTGATTTGATTTGACATTCCAGAAAGTCCCATGTCTTTCAAGCCCCCAATTAAGTAAAAAACGGCACAGCTGAACGATGTGACCTTTAGCGCCCAGATTTGTGGATCACCCTGCAACTTATGCTGAGTTTAGGCACTCAAAAAAGTATGACCGATCATTCACTGAACACAACGACCCCAATATCGAATTGTGTCTTCAGCTGCTTTTTTGGAATTCAGTAGATTTGAGGGAGATTAATTCATTCCCCCTGAACAATGCATGTTCTTATTTTTGCCTTTCTCTGATACAAACCAGGCCATCTAGTTCAATGGTTCTGGAAGTTTGTGGAAGAAAGCCCCATTAGGTTCCCCCAACCCCCTCAGCCATAGGTGAGCTATGGCAGGTTAGGTGTCACTCAGAAATTGGAGCGTTCTCCAGGTCAAACAGTGACAGCACATCAGCTGCTGCCCTTTTTGTAACAACATAAAGCAATGATGCATGCAATCTATATTTTTATTACAGCAATTTATTATACGCTCTCCAAGCTTACGACAGCCCCAACTGTCATTAACAGATTTTGTGTCATTTCCCCCTGCACTCAGAGTTACAGAGAAATACGCATGCATGCAGATATAACCCCCTAACCCCCCTATCCCCACCTATTGTATAGGTCCCGCCCCTCCCTTCAATGGTGACCTATGATGACCCTTCCCTGGCTGGGGTGACTACAGATTCCATACCAGTCACCTCTAGGCCTATGACTGTCAACTGCCTACAATTAATGACATGATACAGGATGAAATTGATGAACTCGAACATTTTACATCATTAAGATCAGTTAGCGCTAAACCCACCACCTGTAAGAGAAATGCAAGGGAGAGTGGGAATGTCATGTGAACAAATATATACACAGATATAAATCAGCTGGCATACAGAATCAAACCAAAATTCCCCATAATTCAACTCGAATGTACAGGATCAGTACAGGATCAGTACAGGATCAGTACAGGATCAGTACAGGATCAGTACAGGATCAGTACAGGATCAGTACAGGATCAGTCTCTGGATCACAAATACAAATAATACAAATTCTAACAATAAATGAAATTAGGATGGACCTTACCAGTTCAGTTCTTACTCCGTGTAATCATCCTAAGCAGAAATAGTCCACAGAGGAAAACACCAAAATATAGATAAGTAGAAATAGTCCTCGAAATAAAACTTCTTCTGATAAACAATGAAATATCCCTTTCAAGTCTTTAAGAACATTATCACTTCTATGGAGTGAGAACACCTATACTTTTAAACTATAAACAGTTTCTTGGTTACCAAACATTTCTGACCAAAACATTTAGTCAAGATGGCTTCTCCTTTTCTAACTTGTCTCCTGGCAACAGCAGTGACCAGGGTTAATGATGAACTTCTCAAGGTCATTTTGAAAAAGAAAAAAAATGTTTCTGGGAACACAGACTATTCTCCCAACAAATCACGAAGTAGACATGCCAGAAGGTTGCAATTCAAAAGTTTGGTTTTTCAGGCAAAACCTTTGAAGGCAAAACCCTTCCAGACGAAGTTTCAGCCAAGTAAGTTCCTGTCCAACAGAGGAAATGCGTGTTTAGGTTTCACATCCTACTTAGACATATTCACAAATTGGCTGTGGGAGTTTTCGCGTGGAGTTGATAAACATCAACAAATAGGGCACTGATAGCTGTCATTGTAGATAGCTATCATGCTAACCTTACCTAGCTAATGAGCATATTAACCTTATATAGCTAGCTATCTCTCTTGCTAAGACATTATCCATCTAGCTAGCTAGCTAGCATACTAACTTTACCTAGCTAATGAGCCTGCTAACCTTATATAGATAACTATCTCTCATGCTAAAACATAATCTAGCTATCAAGCGAGTATGCTAACCTGATCTAGCTAGCTAGCTCTCTTACTAACCTTATATAAGCAAGCTAATGTTATCTGTCGTTGCAGTTTTTTTTTGTAACCACAAAGTATTCAAAAGATTAGCCAGCTGGCACTATGGCTGGTTCTGGAGCTGGATTTGTCATAAGCATTGATTTAGGGAATACTTAGATGGAAACCACTGGCCTATTCTTGACTTCGCCATCTATTGTTGTCTCCGAAGTTCTGTCATAATGCTTCCTTATATTACAGACGCCAATACACAATTTTTTTGTATTTAACCTTTTTTTAAATAAGCAAGTAAGTTAAAGAACAAATTCTTATTTACAATGATGGCCTACCAAAAGAATAAGATGAATCTCTGGTAATATGGTTAGCTATTGAAAGATAGCTGATATGCATTTTTCTGATACAAGTAATTTTTCCGACAATTGTTTACAGACAGATTATTTCACTTATAATTCACTGTATCACAATTCCAGTGGATCAGAAGTTAACATACTCTAAGTTGACTGTGCCTTTATATAGCTTGGAAAATTCCAGAAAACTATGTCATGGCTTTAGAAGCTTCTGGCGTACCTGTGGATGTATTTCAAGGCCTACCTTCAAACTCAGTGCCTCTTTGCTTGACATCATGGGAAAATCTAAAGAAATCAGCCAAGACCTCAGAAAAACAATTGTAGAACTCTACAAGTCTGGGTCATCCTTGAGAGCAATTTCCAAATGCCTGAAGGTACCACGTTCATCTGTACAAACAATAGTTTGAATAAAATAATAAATACCACGGCACCACTCAGCCATCATACCGCTCAGTAAGAAGACATGTTCCCTCTCCTAGAGATGAACGTACTTTGGTGCGAAAGGTGCAAATCAATCCCAGAACAACAGCAAAGGACCTTGTGAAGATGCTGGAGGAAATAGGTACAAAAGTATCTATATCCAAAGTAAAACTGAGTCCTATATCCACATAACCTGAAAGACCGCTCAGCAAGGAAGAAGCCACAGCTCCAAAACCGCCATAAAAAAAAGCCAGACTACGGTTTACAACTGCACATGGGGACATTTCTTTTTGGAGAAATGTCCTCTGGTATGATGAAACAAAAATATAACTATTTGGCCATAATGACCATCGTTATGTTTGGAGGTAAAAGGGGGAGGAAGTAGAAGAACACAATCCCAACTGTGAAGCACGGGGGTGGCAGCATCATGTTGTGGGGGTGCTTTGCTGCAGGAGGGACTGGTGCACTTCACAAAATAGATGGCACCATGACGAAAGAAAATGATGTGGATATATTGAAGCAACATCTCAAGACATCAGTCAGGAAGTTAAAGCTTGGTCGCAAATGGGTCTTCCAAATGGACAATGACCCCAAGCATACTTCCAAAGTTGTGGCAAAAATGGCTTAAGGACAACAAAGTCAAGGTGTTGGAGTGGCCATCACAAATTCCTGACCTCAATCCCATAGAAAATGTGTGGGCAGAACTGAAAAAGCATGTGCAAGCAAGGAGGCCTACAAACCTGACTCAGTTACACCAGCTCTGTCTGGAGGAATAGGCCAAAATTCACCCAATTTATTGTGGGAAGCTTGTGGAAGGCTACCCGAAACATTTCACCCAAGTTAAACAATTTAAAGGCAATGCTACAAATACTAATTGAGTGTATGTAAACTTCTGACCCACTGGGAATGTGATGAAAGAAATAAAAGCTGAAATAAATCATTCTCTCCACTATTATTCTGACATTTCACATTCTTAAAATAAAGTGCTGATCTTAACTGAGTTAAGACAGGGAATTGTTACTAGGATTAAATGTCAGGAATTGTGAAAAACTGAGTTTAAATATATTTGGCTAAGGTGTATGTAAACTTCCGACATCAACTGTACATTTCACCCCCTATTTGAATTAGCTCCATGGCTAAGGCAGCCAAGTGGACATAGGGCTACATGGCTCATCTCAGTCACAAAGAGGAATAACTCTGCAGCTGTTCTGACTAATAAATAACGCCATGCTGACGGGTGGTAAAATTAAAATGAAACCCGCTTGAAACGAAACATAGGCTGAAAATAATTTGTGTGTCATATCATTGATGCAGATGTGCACGAAGTGGTCAGTTCAGATTTGTCACTTCAAGCCCAAATATATCATACTTGGACTAAAATTAGGACTTATTGATTTAAATCATTGTGCAGCATCATGGGTAAGCTCTGGCCATCGTCTTTCAGCTGGATAAAGTGGATTTGGAACGTTGTGGGAGTCAACCTAGATGTCTAGAGAGACTATATCCTGACACCCTCTTCCTATTACATTCAAATCAGGAAATGACTATGGGTGTGGCTCGGGAGAGACTCAGGCAGATGCCACAGCCTAACACATCTCAAGGAACCATGGAAATGTGTGGGTAACAACCACATGAGGTTGCCGGCACATTAATCGGGGAGGATGGGCTGGTGGTAAAGGCTGGAGTGGAATAGTGGAATGGTATCAAATACAGCAAAGACATTGTTTCCATGTGTTTGATGCCATTCCATTTGCTCCGTTCCAGCCTCCACTGGTTACAACATATACCCCCCACATATACCCCCCACATATACCCCCCGCATATACCCCCCACATATAACCCCCACATATAACCCCCACATATAACCCCCACATATAATCCCCACATATAACCCCCACATATAACCCCCACATATAACCCCCACATATACCCCCGCATATACCCACCACATATAACCCCCACATATAACCCCCACATATAATCCCCACATATACCCCCCACATATACACCCCATATATACCCCCACATATAACCCCCACATATAACCCCCACATATAACCCCCACATATAACCCCCACATATACCCCCCACATATAACCCCCACATATAACCCCCACATATACCCCCCACATATACACCCCACATATAACCCACACATATAACCCCCACATATACCCCCCACATATACACCCCACATATAACCCCCACATATAATCCCCACATATACCCCCCACATATAACCCCCACATATAATCCCCACATATACCCCCCACATATAACCCCCACCAATACACCCCACATATACCCCCCACATATAGCCCCCACATATAACCCCCACATATAACCCCCACATATACCCCCCACATATACCCCCAACATATACCCCCCACATATAACCTCCACATATAACCCCCACATATACCCCCCACATATAACCCCCACATATACCCCCCACATATACATCCCACATATAACCCCCACATATACCACCCACATATAACCCACACATATACACCCCACATATAACCCCCACATATACCCCCCACATATAACCCCCACATATACCCCCCACATATAACCCCCACATATACACCCCACATATAACCCCCACATATACCCCCCACATATACCCCCCCACTACTACCATCAAGAAGTGTTTTTGCTATAACCACACTTCAACATTAGAACATAATGTATTTCAAAACAAAATACATTCATATATTACATGGAGTGTTGCCTCTCCATGTTTTTTGACGCCATAGCAAGCTGTGGCTTCTGAGCCACGGGGAGGGTTTTATTTGTTATTGTGCCTTGAAAGGTCCAACACGAGAAAAGTTGTGCCAACTGAAGAAGTAGGGCAGTGTCTTATTCCTCTGTGACAGAGTTTGACAGAACTGGCTCACATCTTCCTAGACCGGAGAGAATAGAGGTAGTAGTACTGTATATGCATGCAGACAGTGGAACCTGAGGCAGCTCTGGGTGTTCTGGTCTGCTGTCTGCCTGCCTGCCTGTCTACCTGCCTGTCTGCCTTCCTTCCATCCTTCCTTATGCCTGCCTGTCTCTCTGCCTGTCCGCCTGTCTGCCTTCCTTCCTTCCTTCCTGCCTGCCTGTCTGTCTGTCTGTCTGTCTGTCTGTCTGTCTGTCTGTCTGTCTGTCTGTCTGTCTGTCTGTCTGTCTGTCTGTCTGTCTGTCTGTCTGTCTGTCTGTCTGTCTGTCTGTCTGTCTGTCTGTCTGTCTGTCTGTCTGTCTGTCTGTCTGTCTGTCTGTCTGTCTGTCTGTCTGTCTGCCTGCCTGCCTGCCTGTCTGTCTGTCTGTCTGTCTGCCTGCCTGCCTGCCTGCCTGCCTGCCTGCCTGCCTGCCTGCCTACCTTCCTTCCTTCCTTTCTGCCTACCCAGCGGAGAGCTAGCTACCACTCTGTCTCTGACCTTCAGCTGTTACCCATGGGCCTCAGAGCCTAGGAGAGAGGTGGCCACACATGTTGTTCCTCATGATATACTTGCATATATCATTGCTCAGTGTACGGGCCCAGTAAATGAACAGTTTATGAAGCAGAGCTCTGTTTGACTCATACTGCAAAGTGCCATGTATCATTTATGAGCTGCGAGACACAATAGTATGGAGGAGTCCATTTCTTTCAAGTTAAATTAGGATGAATGCTGTGATGGAGCGTACATTCTGAGGTGGCCCAAGCACATCACTAGATGTAATGACACACAACTGGCAAAGGACATACAGAGGAGAGAGAGAGAGAGAGAGAGAGAGAGAGAGAGATGGAGGGGGGGAGAGAGAGAGAGAGAGAGTGAGAGGAGAGGAGAGGGATGGAGGGAGGGAGACAGAGAGAGAGAGAGAGAGAGAGAGAGAGACATGGAGGGGGGGGGGGAGAGAGAGAGAGAGAGAGAGAGAAGAGAGGGATGGAGGGAGAGAGAGAGAGAGAGAGAGAGAGAGAGAGAGAGAGAGAGAGAGAGAGAGATGGATGAGGAGAGAGAGAGATGGATGAGGAGAGAGAGAGAGAGAGAGAGAGACATTGGGGGGGAGAGAGAGAGAGAGGAGAGGGATGGAGGGGGAGAGAGAGAGAGAGAGAGAGAGAGAGAGAGAGAGAGAGAGAGAGAGAGAGAGAGAGAGAGAGAAGAGAGGGATGGAGGGAGAGAGAGAGAGAGAGGGATTGAGGGGGAGCGAGAGAGAGAGGAGAGGGATGGAGGGGGAGAGAGAGAGAGAGAGCTGGATGGAGGGAGGGAGAGAGAGATAGGAGAGGGAGAGGGAGAGAGGAGAGGGATGGATGGATGGATGGATGGAGGGAGAGAGAGAGAGAGAGAGAGAGAGAGAAGGAGAGAGGGATGTAGGCGGAGAGAGAGAGAGAGAGAGAGAGAGAGAGAGAGAGAGAGAGAGAGAGGAGAGGAGAGGGATGGAGGGAGGGAGAGAGAGAGAGAGGAGCAGCAGAGGAGTGAGGGGAACAGTTGTCCGTCTGTAAGACAACATCTGTGGAGGGAGATGAGTTGAACAGTAGTCTGTGAGACAACATCTGTGGAGGGAGATGAGGGGAACAGTAGTCTGTGATTTATGATGGGGTGGCTGGAAAAGCAAAAGGTTACCAACATTCAGTTAATGAGATTCCACATTCCATTATTGAGATTCCACATTCCATTAATGAGATTCCACATTCCATTAATGCGATTCCACATTCCATTAATGTGATTGAGTTAGTGACTACAGGAAATTATTTTTCCAGCTATTATAAATACACATACAGTATCTATAGATGGATAATTGGTTATCATAATGATGGTACATACAGTATCTATAGATAGTTACATTGAATGAGCTACAGTACAAAATACAAACCCTCCAACTCAAAAACCCTATGGTGTTGATGGTAACCTCAATGAAATGATAAAATATACAGACAACAAATTCCTATTGGCTATACTAAAACTCTTTATCATCCTCCTCAGCTATGGCATCTTCCCCAATATTTGGAACCAAGGACTGATCACCCCAATCCACAAAAGTGGAGACAAATTTGATCCCAATAACTACCGTGGGATATGCACAACAGCAGCCTTGGGAAAATCCGCTGCATTATCATTAACAGCAGACTCATACATTTCCTCAGTGAAAACAATGTACTGAGCAAATGTCAAATTGGCTTTTTACCAAATTACCGTACGACAGACCATGTATTCACCCTGCACACACTAATTGACAAACAAACAACTCAAAACGAAGGAAAAGTCTTCTCATGATTTGTTGATTTCAAAAAGCTTTCGACTCAAAAAAGCCTGCTATACACATTTATGGAAAGTGGTGCTGGGGGAAATACATATGACATGTACACAAACAGCAAGTGTGCGGTTAAAATTGGGAAGAAAAAAAAACATTTCTTTCCACAGGGGGTGAGACAGGGATGCAGATTAAGCCCCACGCTGTTCAACATATTCAGCTCTGGAAAAAATGAAGAGACCACTGCAAAATGATCAATTTCTCTGTTTTACTATTTATACGTATGTGTTTGGGTAAAATCAACATTTTTGTTTTATTTTATAAACTACTGGCAACATTTCTCCCAAATTCCAAATAAAAACATTGTTATTTAGAGCATTTATTTGCAGAAAATGACAACTGGTCAAAATAACAAATGTCAAATAATGCAAAGAAAATAAGTTCATATTTATTTTTAAACAACACAATACTAACGTTTTAACTTGGGAAGAGTTCAGAAATCAATATTTGGTGGAATAACCCTAATTTTCAATCACAGCTTTCATGCGTCTTGGCATGCTCTCCACCAGTCTTTCACATTGATGTTGGGTGACTTTATGCCACTCCTGGTGCAAAAAATCAAGCAGCTCAGCTTTGTTTGATGGCGTGTGACCATCCATCTACCTCTTGATCACAGAGGTTTTCAATGGGGTTCAGGTCTGGATATTGGGCTGGCCATGACAGGGTCTTCATCTGGTGGTCCTCCATCCACACCTTGATTGACCTGGCTGTGTGGCATGGAGCATTGTCCTGCTGGAAAAACCAATCCTCAGACTTGGGGAACATTGTCAGAACAGAAGGAAGCAAATTTTCCTCCAGGGCAACATTGTACGTGGCTTGGTTCATGCGTCCTTCACAAAGACAAACCTGCCTGATTCCAGCCTTGCTGAAGCACCCCCAGATCATCACCGATCCTCCACCAAATTTCACAGTGGGTGCGAGACCTGGAGAGGCCTACAAGCCACAGTGTCTCACACCCACTGTGGAATTTGGTGGAGCCCCCCTCCCCATCTCGTACTTCTGAGTGGGAGACCTTCCCAGGCAGTAGCCTGCCTAGCTCACAAACTAGAATCAGGGTGCCCACTCTGACAAGGTTAATTGACACACAGTCCTAGACAGTGACATGATATCATTGACGTGATGTGCAATTGAGCGATAGAAAACCGATCGCGCAAATGTCACCATTCTGATTTTCTTTTTGAGGGCGCCCTGTGCCCATGTCGCCCATACCTAAATCCACCACTGCAGTGAACATAGCCTTGCTAATGAGGCCGCCGAAAGCAGACCTGGCTCTCAAGAGAAGACAGGCTATGTGCACACTGCCCACAAAATGAGGTGGAAACTGAGCTGCACTTCCTAACCTCCTGCCCAATGTATGACCATATTAGCGACACATATTTACCTCAGATTACACAGATCCACAAAGAATTTGAAAACATATCCAAGTTTGATAAACTCCCATATCTATTGGGTGAAATACCACGGTGTGCAATCACCGCAATCATCAACAATTACCGGAAGACACTACACAGGGCTGTCAAAGGGTGGTGTTACCTTAGATTTGAATGGTTGTAAAGATGGGGAGAGGTCTGTCTGTAATAAAGAGATGCTCTGCTTTTTTGACATCGCATTCCACAAAGCAGGTCCTGCAGGCTCTAGTTTTATCTTATATGGACTATTGTCCAGTCGTGTGGTCGAGTGCTGCAAGGAAAGACCTAGTTAAGCTGCAGCTGGCCCAGAACAGAGCAACACGTCCTGCTCTTCATTGTAATCAGAGGGCTAATATTAATACTGTAAATATCAGTCTCTCTTGTTTAAGAGTTGAGGAGAGACTGACTCCATCACTTCTTTTTTTATAAGAAACATTAATGTGTTGAAAATCCCAAATTGTTTGCATAGTCAATATACACAGAGTTCCACTTACCCTACCAGACATGTCACCAGGGGTCTTTTCACAGTCCTCAAATCCAGAACAAATTCAAGAAAGCGTACAGTATTATATAGAGCCCTTATTTCATGGAACTCCCTTCCATCTCATATTGTTCAAATAAACAACAAACCTGTTTTTTTTAAACAGATAAAGCAACACCTCGCGGCACAACGCCTCTCCCCTATATGACCTAGATAGTTTGTGCGTATGTATTGATATTTAGACTATGTGTGGAATTTTTTTATTGTTTTAGTTCTGTCCTTGAGCTGTTCTTGTCTATTAATGTTCTGTATTATGTCATGTTTCATGTGTTGGAAGAGTAGCTGCTGAAAAAGCTAGTGAGGATCCTAATAAAATACCAATTGCCAAAAATACCAGCAAATGTGTGATCACCATGATGGTATCAGTATCTTTAGATAGTTAATTGGTTATATCATCATGATGGTACATAACAGGATCTATAGATAGTTAATTGGTTATCATCATGATGGTACATAACATGATCTATATATAGTTAATTGGTTATCATCATGATGGTACATAACAGGATCTATAGATAGTAAATTGGTTATCATCGTGATGGTCCTCATACTGCTTTTGAATCAAATCAAATCAAATCAAATCAAATCAAAAAATATATATATAGCCCTTCGTACATCAGCTGATATCTCAAAGTGCTGTACAGAAACCCAGCCTAAAACCCCAAACAGCAAGCAATGCAGGTGTAGAAGCACGGTGGCTAGGAAAAACTCCCTAGAAAGGCCAATACCTAGGAAGAAACCTAGAGAGGAACCAGGCTATGTGGGGTGGCCAGTCCTCTTCTGGCTGTGCCGGGTGGAGATTATAACAGAACATGGCCAAGATGTTCAAATGTTCATAAATGACCAGCATGGTCGAATAATAATAAGGCAGAACAGTTGAAACTGGAGCAGCAGCACAGTCAGGTGGAAGTTGAAACTGGAGCAGCAGCATGGCCAGGTGGACTGGGGACAGCAAGGAGTCATCATGTCAGGTAGTCCTGGGGCATGGTCCTAGGGCCTATTCTATGAGTGTATATTGCCCATTTGTCTGTCAGGGTTAAACAAAGTGCTAAGCATTTGCTGTCAGCATCAGAGTTTTCATCAGAGAGATATATAATAATAATATATACATTACCAGTCAAAGGTTTGGACACACCTACTCATTTCAGGGGTTTTCTTTATTTTTACTATTTTCTACATTGTAGAATAATAGTGAAGATATCAAAACTATGAAATAACACATATGGAAACATGAAGTAATCAAAAAAGTGTTAAAACAAATCAAAATATATGTTATATTTTAGAGCTGCTCCACCTTGTCCCTGTACCGGTTGCCTTTGGTTGCCTTGAGGAGGGATTAACTACGATATTTATATTCAGCCATACCACCAGACCTCTTTCCATGGTTAAATGCGTTGGATCGCACTTCCTCTTCCCAGAGAGGTGTTTATCTCTGTTGGCGCAATGCATGGAGAAGCCCGGTGGCTGGACTGATTCCGACAACATATCCCGAGAGAGCCATGTTTCCGTGAAACAGAGAATGTTACAATCTCTGATGTATCTCTGGAAGGCAACCCTTGCTCGAATTTCATCTACCTTTTTGTCAAGAGACTGCACATCGGCGAGTAGTATACTCGGGAGAGGTGAGCGATGTGCCCGTTTACGAAGCCTGACCAGAAGATCACTCTCTCTGCCCCTTCTGCGTCGCCATTGTTTTTGGTCAGCTGCTGGGATTAGATCCATTATCTTAAGGGGTGATCCGAAGAGAGGATCTGCTTTGGGAAAGTCGTATCCCTGGTTGTAATGTTGGAAAAGTTGACGTTGCTTTTAAATCCAATAGTTATTCTGTCAAGATAATAAAATTCTCAGTGTTCATAAACCCAATTGAATTGATTACTTAGCCTGATGCCCAGAATTTGTAGGAAACTGGTAGGAATGAATCAGACGGAGGCCCAGCTACAATTGTCAGGAATGTTTATTTAAGGAGCTCTGGTCATAATACCATGTACATTGGTTTATATACCTCACATTTCGTCATAAATATCCCTCCTCCTCAGATACAATGGCAACATAGTTCACAAGTCTTCTCACATTGTCTGCCACCTGTTAAACAATCTACGACATGCCCAAGGTCTCTCCCCTCCCTGAGTGGGGACAGAATGTCCTGTAAGAAACACATTATTCCAGCCGGTCTGACGATAGCTCCATTCGTTTCTAACAAGGAACAGAAAGTCCTTGTTCTAATTCTTGACTAAAACTACACACATTATTTAGTGTTATGATTCTAATAAGATTCATACAATCATACAGTGACAGGGTAGTATTCTGTTTAGTTATAGTTCTACGTTAAATGTATACATCATTTAGTCATTATTCATATAAATTCCATAACATCTTCCCAGCTGCATGTAATAAGACTTAAGATTTCCTGGGGTAACAATGTAAGAAATAATACATGAAAAATGGGCCTAGACAGCTGCCTTTGGGAATCGCTGATTCTACCTAGACTATGTTGGAGAGGCTTCCATTAAAGAACACCCTCTTTGTTCTGTTAGACAGGTAACTCTTTATCCACACTGTAGCAGGGGTATAAAGCCAAAGCACATACGTTTTGCCAGCAGCAGACTATGATCAATAATGTCAAAGGCCGCAGTGAAGTCTAACAAAACAGCCCCCACAATCTTTTTATCATCAATTTCTCTCAGCCAATCAGCAATAATTTGTGTAAGTGCTGTGCTTGTTGAATGTCCTTCCCTATAAGCATGCTGAAAGTTTGTTGTCAATTTGTTTACTGTAAAATAGTATTGTTTCTGGTCAAACACAATTCTTTCCAAAAGTTTACTAAGGTTTGGTAACAGACTGATTGGTCGGCTATTTGAGCCAGTAAAGGGGGCTTTACTATTCTTAGGTAGTGGAATGACTTTTGCTTCCCTCCAGGCCGGAGGTCACACACTTTCTAGTAGGCTTAAATTGCAGATGTGGCAAATAGGAGTGTCAATATCGTCCGCTATTATCCTCCGTAATTTTCCATCCAAGTTGTAAGACCCCAGTGGCTTGTCATTGTTGAAAGAAAACATGATTTTTTCACCTCTTCCACACTAACTTTACGGAATTTTAAATTACAATGCTTGCCTTTCATAATTTGGTCAGATATACTTTGAGGTGCAGTGTCAGCATTTGTTGCTGGCATGTTACGCCGTCATTCCAACGATTTTTTTAAAAAAGTGCTTGGCAATATCAGTTGGTTTTGTAATGAATGCCACATCTGTTTCAATGAATGATGGAGCTGAGTTTGCCTTTTTTCCCCAGAATTTCATTTAAGGTGCTCCAAAGCTCATAGTGTAGTTTCTTCTTTTTATTCAGTTCTGTCATATGATTTCTCAATTTGCAATAAGTTTGCCAATCGGTTGTGCAGCCAGACTTATTTTCCATTCCATTTGCCTCATCCTTCTCAATCATACAATTTTTAAATTCCTCATCAATCCACAAGGGATTGAACAGTTTTTACAGTCAGTTTTTTTATGGATGCATGCTTATTAGCAATTGGAATGAGCAATTTCATAAATGTGTCAAGTGCAGCGTCTGTTCAGTGGAGACTGTGTGAATCAGGCCTTCATGGTCAAATTGCTGCAAAGAAACCACTACTAAAGGACACCAATAAGAAGAAGAGACTTGCTTGGGCCAAGAAACACGAGCAATGCACTTTAAAACATTATATATATATTTCACCTTTATTTAACCAGGTAGGCAAGTTGAGAACAAGTTCTCATTTACAATTGCGACCTGGCCAAGATAAAGCAAAGCAGTTCGACACAAACAACAACACAGTGTTTCACATGGAGTAAAGAAACATACAGTCAATAATACAGTAGAAAAAGTCTATATAGAGTCTATATACAATGTGAGCAAATGTGGTGCGATAAGGGAGGTAAAGGCAAAAAAGGCCATGGTGGCGAAGTAAATACAATATAGCAAGTAAAAAATAAATAATAATAAACACTGGAATGGTAGATTTGCAGTGGAAGAATGTGCAAAGTAGAGATAGAAATAATGGGGCTGCAAAGGAGCAAAATAAGTAAATAAATACAGTAGGGGGGAGAGGTAGTTGTTTGGGCTAAATTATAGATGGGCTATGTACAGGTGCAGTAATCTGTGAGCTGCTCTGACAGCTGGTGCTTAAAGCTAGTGAGGGGGATAAATGTTTCCAGTTTCAGAGATTTTTGCAGTTCGTTCCAGTCATTGGCAGCAGAGAACTGGAAGGCGAGGCGGCCAAAGTTAGAATTGGTTTTGGGGGTGACCAGAGAGCTATACCTGCTGGAGCACGTGCTTCCGGTGGGTGCTGCTAAGGTGACCAGCGAGGTGAGATAAGGGGGGACTTTACCTAGCAGGGTCTTGTAGATGACCTGGAGCCAGTGGGTTTGGCGACGAGTATGAAGCGAGGGCCAGCCAACGAGAGCGTACAGGTCGCAGTGGTGGGTAGTATATGGGGCTTTGGTGACAAAACGGATGGCACTGTGCTAGACTGCATCCAATTTATTGAGTAGGGTATTGGAGGCTATTTTGAATATGACGTCACCGAAGTCGAAGATCGGTAGGATGGTCAGTTTTACAGACCACTGGAAATCTGTCTGATGAGTCCAAATTGAGATTTTTGTTGTCTTTGTGAGACGCAGAGCAGGTGAACGGATTATTTCCTCATGTGTGGTTCCCACCATGAAGCATGGAGGAGGAGGTCTGATGGCGTTGGGGTGCCTTGCTGGTGTCTGTGATTTATTTAGAATTCAAGGAACACTTAACCAGCATGGCTACCACAGCATTCTGCAGTGATATGCCATCCCATCTGGCTTGAATTTAGTGTGACTATAATTTGTTTTTCAACAGGACAATGACCCAAAACACACCTCCAGGCTGTGTAAGGGCTATTTCACCATGAAGGAGAGTGATGGAGTGCTGCATCAAATGACCTGTCCTCCACAATCACCCGACCTCAACCCATTTGAGATGGCTTGGGATGAGTTGGACAGCAGAGTGAAGGAAAAGCAGCTAACAAGTGCCCATCCTATGTGGGAACTCCTTCAAGAATGTTGGAAAAGCATTCCAGGTGTTGCTGGTTGAGAGAATGCCAACTACAAAGCTGTCATCAGGGAAAAGGGTGGCTACTTTGAAGAATCTAAAACATGCATTTTTACTTGCTTAACACTTTTTGGGCTACTACATGATTCCATAGTTATTCATTTAACCTGGCAAGTCAGATAAGAACAAATCCTTATTAACAATGACAGCTTACCAGGAAACTGTCTTGTTCAGGGGCAGAACAACAGAGTTTTATATTGTCAGCTCAGGGATTTTGCAGTTACTGGCCCAATGCTCTAACCACTAGGCTACCTGCCACCCCAAAAAATCTTCACTTCTATTCTATAATGTAAAAAATAGTAAAAAAAATCTAAACTTTTGACTGGTACTGTATCTATGATTTATTTTTAAAGAGAGAGAGCGAGAGAGGAGGAGGGAACAAGCAATCACTACATATTTCCCATCAGATTAGATTCAGTATAGTCAGTCTGAAGCTGTGATTTCCACCAGAGTGCAAATGACCTTATTGTAGGCAGTGGAGTGACCTTTTTGTAAAACAGTATTGTTAAAAAATGTCAGCGATAATAGGGTTTTGTGTGGGCCAGCCTAACACACACTCACACATATCCTAGTGGTTAGAGCTTTGGGCCAGTAACCCGGAAGGTTGCTGGATTGAATCCTTGAGCTGACAAGGTTCAAGTCTGTCATTCTACCCCTGAGCAAGGCAGTTAGCCCACTGTTCCCAAGGCCCTGAAGACGTGGATGTCAATTAAGGCAGCCCACAACACCTCTCTGATTCTGGTTGGGTTAAATATGGAAGACACATTTCAGTTGGACCACTGACTTGGTATCTCCCTTAAAATAAAATGTATGATTTGTCAGGAGTTTGGAGGTGAGAGAATAGGGTTATTTCAAGACCATACTGACCAGACATATATGTCCTTTACACACAACATGTTGACATTTAGGATTTATACACTACATTACAACTATTGTTCTACAGAGAGAAACATATACTTTCTGCTCCCAATGTCTCATCTTGAAATATGATAACATGCTACATGACAATTTGTGCAAGGCAAATAAAAAGCTGGGTAGAGATTGTAAGAAACCATGATTTATTTTTATATATAAAAGTCATATTGATTTGTGCTCCAGTGTTGCTGGGTTGGAGACTGACGAAATACTGTTGCCATGTTCAGTGCCTGCCTGCCTGCCTGCCTGCCTGCCTGCCTGCCTGCCTGCCTGCCTGCCTGCCTGCCTGCCTGCCTGCCTGCCTGCCTGCCTGCCTGCCTGCCTGCCTATATTTAGGTTAGTTAGTTTGATGCTGTGTCTTTGCCTCATGAAGCTAGACTATTGGTCCAAGTTAAGTTCAGATACAACTTGACATTCTCTTTGGATGACGGGTACCTTAGGGTGGGGGTGGGGGGTGGAAGAGAGTGGTAGCATCTGTAGCTCACAGAGATGCTCAGTAAGAGGCCAAGACAAGGACATGAAATAAATCCATTGTAGCCGCTCAACCTTACTGCTGACAGAAATTAAATTGTGTCCAATTACATTTTATATAACACCACAAGGTCTGTGTCAATATTGCCACAGGGTTTGGTAGTCCTGGACAGACACAATTGCCTTTCTGTTGGTATTAAGCACTCACATTCTTCTCCTTCTCAACAACAATCTACCAGAAAAACTCATTGCATTTGTGCAGCAACAGCAAAATGTGTCCTTTAAAAAAACATTCAGAATAATGGAACAGTTTGGTATGATAACTGTTAATGATAGGAGCTCTCTTCCTGGTCATTGTGAGTTTTCAGAGGACCTCCCTATCCTCCTATCAATGTCCTCCCCCCTTCATCAGCTCACCAATGACCTGCTCTATCAGCTAACCAATGATCTGCTCTATCAGCTAACCAATGACCGATTCTATCAGCTAAACAATGACCTGCTATATCAGCTAACCACATCTCTGAGGCTGCAAATCTACTTTCTGTTGAGCAGAAATGAATAACATTCCTTTATAGCCTGTTAATGATGGCCTATGTTATATGAAGGCTGGAACAATGTGCTCATACTTCCTAGAAGGAAATTAAATCAAAGTCTAATTAGATTTTGAATGCTACATTTAAAACACTGCCCCTGCCAGGCAGACACCCACCTCACATCTGACAGAGGATACAGTAAGAATGAATAAACAACACAGGAGCTTTCCATGCAATCTCTGAGAGCTGGACTGTAGCTGGACTGTAGCTGGACTGTAGCTGGAGCGGTAGCTGGACTGTAGCTGTAGCTGGACTGTAGCTGGAGTTGTAGCTGGAGTTGTAGCTGGACTGTAGCTGGAGCTGTAGCTGGTCTGTAGCTGTACTGTAGCTGGAGCTATATCTGGACTGTAGCTGGACTGTAGCTGGAGCTGTAGCTGGACTGTAGCTGGACTGTAGCTGGACTGTAGCTGGAGCTCTTAGCTGCATCATGATAGAAGCCATGAAATCCCACTCTTACACTTAGACACAGTTGGATGGAATCTGTCAAGACAGGTACAGGTATCAGACAAGTCATGACAGGTACAGCTATCAGACAAGTCAAGACAGGTACAGCTATCAGACAAGTCATGACAGGTACAGGTATCAGACAAGTCATGACAGGTACAGCTATCAGACAAGTCAAGACAGATACAGCTATCAGACAAGTCAAGACAGATACAGCTATCAGACAAGTCAAGACAGGTACAGCTATCAGACAAGTCATGACAGGTACAGGTATCAGACAAGTCATGGTAGGTACAGGTATCAGACAAGTCAAGACAGGTACAGGTATCAGACAAGTCAAGACAGGTACAGCTATCAGACAAGTCATGACAGGTACAGGTATCAGACAAGTCATGACAGGTACAGCTATCAGACAAGTCATGACAGGTACAGGTATCAGACAAGTCATGGCAGGTACAGGTATCAGACAAGTCATGACAGGTACAGGTATCAGACAAGTCATGACAGGTACAGCTATCAGACAAGTCAAGATTGACAGATTGATGCATGGGCGATGTTGAATGCGTTCATAATAGCTGGCTGGGTGGAATGCAGGGCAAGAGCAGCGGAAATAAATGCCTTATTTGTTCTGGTGTATGGACCCTGCTGTTGAGTCTAGTTCACGTGAACAGCAGGTTCTGTCCTGGTTCTTTTGAATGGATTCCCTCTCCTCTCTCTCTCTCTGGCAGCCCTAGGTAAAGGATGAGGAGCAAGCTTCCAACAAAGGGCTCATCTGCATCCACAACATCAATTGTATTACAAAGGAGAGGCAGGTTGCTTTGAACAGGGACTCTCTCAGAGCTTCGCACACATGGTTCTTGAACAGCTTCTATCCCCAAGCCCCAAGCCATTAGACTGCTGAACAGCTTCTACCCCCAAGCCATCAGACTGCTGAACAGCTTCTATCCCCAAGCCATTAGACTGCTGAACAGCTTCTATCCCCAAGCCATAAGACTGCTGAACAGCTTCTACCCCCAAGCCATCAGACTGCTGAACACCTTCTACCCCCAAGCCATCAGACTGCTGAACAGCTTCTACCCCCAAGCCATCAGACTGCTGAACAGCTTCTACCCCCAAGCCACAAGACTGCTGAACAGTTCATAAATGGCCACCCTAACTATTAGCATTGACTCCCTTACATTACCCCCTTACTCTACCCACACGCTCACACATAATACACTGACACTCCAACACACACACACCCACGCACGCACGCACGCATACACACACACACACACACACGCACACACTACATAGACTCACACACACAAAACATACACACACACTCATGCATATTGACACCACACATAGACTCTTTCGTATTCTTTCACACTTCAAGTAGAACGCTGCTACTGTCTATTATCTATCGCTGTCGCTGGCCCTGTCGCTGGCCGCCTTTGGGGAGGGTGTATAGTGTGAAAGGCCGAAACACCCTAGGAACCAAAGGTACACTACTGATGATGCGCTCCCCAAATTTCACCAGGCTCACTGTTCATTAACTCTTGGAAGTGCTTGCACAAAGGATAGTAACATCTCATCCTGTGTTCTTGGAATCTGAATATCTGGACTTGTCCAGTGACTGCTGAGAAAGATCAGCTGACAACAGGGGAAAGTCCTTGTGGCGGCACGGAGAGACGGCTGACAGGAGGGAATAGACCCCACTGGGACAGTCATGGGGTAGCTTCCCATTTCTGTAGTTTCCCATGCGTCGCAGTATGTTGGAAACACCCGCTTTAGCTACAGAAAGTCAACATACGAGAATACCCCTAGAGTCTGCGAGAGTGGGGGCGGAAGATGACTCATCGGCTGACAACATGGTAACGACTGGACCGGAAACGACTACGAGTAATGAGAGCACAGCACAAGAGAACACCACAGCAACTGTCACAAGTTCTGCTGCAACAGCGGGCCACAAACAGATGCAGGTATGTGTCTGTGGTTGGAGGAAAGTTACATCACACCATGGGTTGAGGATCCACCAGGGGAAGAAAGGGTGTTTGGGTAAAGAGAGACAGAGGCCTCGCATTGATTACTTTCTGCGAAAGCGATCAAATCAGTCGAATGAAGCACAGCAACTGGACGCAAACCATAGTTTGCAGTGCATCAGTACCACTGTCATGGAGGACGTAAACTCAAGCACCGAAGTAACAACTGAGGTGGAACCAACAACAGTAGTGGAACTCACCGAGCCTCCCAGACCTGCAGTCGAGAGGAGACTACCAGGGCACAGACCATATGTGAAGTGGCCCGGCGCCAGTGACAAGAAGTTGTGGGAAACAGTGAATACTGACCTTACCTTGACCCTCGAGACACTTCGAGGCACAGTGGAGAAGAAGTTGGAGAGGATGGGGGACATTATCTATGAGTACGGGACAGAAAGATTTGGAGTGGAAGAGGCAAAAGGCGGGAGAAAGGTTCCAACCCCACCAGTTTCCAGGAGGCAACAAGAAATCAAGCGCCTCGTTCAAGAAAGGCGACAGCTTAAGAAACAGTGGAAGAAGGCCTCGGAAGTGGAGAAGGAGGGCATAGAGGCACTTCAGGCTGATATCAAAACCCGGTTGGCATCCCTCCGTAGAGCAGAGAACCTACGGAAACGCAGAAGGAAGAAAGAACAAACTAGAACTCGATTCTATAAAGATCCCTTCAAGTTCCTTAAAAGTCTCTTCACGAAGGAAAAAAGTGGAGCTCTAAAAACAACAAAGAAAGACCTAGAGGAGCACCTGAGAACAACAAACTTTGACTCAAAGCGACATGAACATCTGGCCATCCCATCAGATATCCCACCCATTGAACCCCCAGAACATCATATTGAGACCAGCCCTCCGACATGGAAAGAGGTGGAAAACACAGTTCGACGGGCAAGAACAGCATCAGCCCCGGGGCCAAATGGAGTCCCGTACAAAGTGTATAAGAACGCACCAGACGTCCTGAGGTTCCTCTGGAGGCTTATGAGAACAGCTTGGAAAAATAAGATAATACCCAAAGTGTGGCGTAGGGCAGGCGGGGTCCTGATCCCTAAGGAGAAGGATGCAGTGAACATCAGCCAATTCCGCCCAATCTCCTTACTGAATGTCGAGGGTAAAATCTTCTTTAGGGTCATTGCCCAGAGGATGGCCGAGTACCTGCAAAGGAATGCGTACGTCGATACATCTGTACAGAAGGCAGGAATATCAGGGTTCTCTGGCTGCTTGGAACATTCCAGCATGATCTGGCACCAGATCCAAATGGCCAAGGTGGAGAAAAGGGACCTCCATGTAGTCTTTCTCGACCTCGCCAATGCATTTGGCTCTGTGCCCCATGAACTCCTGTGGTCTGCCTTCAGATTTTTCGACATACCGGACACCATCACAACCCTGGTGAAGTCGTACTTCCAGGATCTGCAGTTCTGCTTCACCACCTCAGAGTTCACCACCTCATGGCAGTGCCTGAATGTAGGTATAATGGCAGGATGTACCATTTCTCCGTTGGCATTCATAATGGCAATGGAGGTTATCATCAGATCCTCAAAATGGGTTGCTGGTGGACAGCGAGTCGACTCTGGTTTCCGCCTCCCTCCACTCAGAGCCTACATGGACGACATTACAACATTGACTACCACTGTCCCATGCAGCAGGAGACTGCTCAGAAAACTCGAGGAGAACATCAGCTGGGCCCGTATGAAGATTAAACCATCCAAGTCACGCAGCATCTCGATTGTGAAGGGAGTACTCTCTGACCTGAAATTCTTCATCGGAGATGACCAAATCCCAACAGTGTCTGAGCAGCCGGTAAAAAGCCTTGGAAGGTGGTATGATGCAAGCCTGAAGGACAAAGACCAGGTGCAACAGCTGCGTAAAGACATCAGTAGTAGCCTACAGTCCATCGACAACACCCAGCTACCTGGAAAGTTAAAGGCCTGGTGTCTGCAGTTTGGTCTCTTACCCCGGGTGTTGTGGCCCTTAGCAGTGTATGAGGTTCCAATCTCAACAGTGGAGAAGATGGAAAGAGGAGTCACAGGCTACTTAAAGAAGTGGCTCGGAGTTCCACGATGCCTTACCACCATCGGCCTCTATGGAGATGGTGTCCTCAAGCTGCCCCTCACCAGTCTAACAGAGGAATTCAAGTGTTCAAAAACCAGGCTCCAGATGACACTGAATGAATCTCGAGACCCAGTGGTGAGCAACAACGCGCCGACCTTGGCAACTGGGCGCAAATGGAGGCCAGGAAAAGCAGTCCAGGAGGCAACAGCAGCCCTCAGACATGCTGACATTGTGGGTCATGTTCAGCAAGGGAGAGGAGGCCTTGGGCTAACTAGCCGTGCTGCTTGGAGTAAGGCCACTGCACCAGAGCGGCGGAAGATGGTAGTGCAGGAAGTACGCCATCAGGAGGAGGCTGCAAGGTGGGCCAAGGCAGTCTCTCTTTCCAAACAGGGACAGTGGACTCGATGGGACAGTGTGGAGAAGAGGAAGATCAGCTGGAAGGATCTGTGGGCCATGGAAGCGAGGCGGTTGAGCTTTTCCATCAGAGCAACCTATGACGTCCTTCCAACTCCAGTTAATCTTCACCAATGGTATGGTGAAGATCCGGACTGTGCCCTCTGTTCCATGCCAGCCAACCTCAGGCACATTCTCACGGGGTGTAAAACAAGCCTCACCCAAGGATGCTACACTTGGCGTCACAACCAAGTCCTTAAAAACCTTGCGTCCGCCCTGGAGGACAAGCGAGCTGCCACCAACTCCCTACCACCCCCAGCAGCATCACACCCCTTACGGACAAACTTTGTCCGCGAAGGGGCTAAACCACCGAAGCGCGGCTCGACACCATTAGAGCGAGACCAGCTGCGCTTGGCCCGCGACTGGAAAATGCTAGCTGACATTGGCCGGCAACTTGTGTTTCCTCCGGAGATTGCAACCACCACCCTAAGACCTGACATGGTGCTCTGGTCCCGTTCGCTCAAGAAGGTCTTCATCATTGAGCTCACAGTACCCTGGGAGGACTCAGTAGATGAGGCTTATGAGCGAAAACATCTGCGCTATGCCGATCTAGCTGCCGAAGCACGGCATCATGGCTGGAACACAGAAGTCCGACCAGTGGAGGTGGGCTGCAGAGGTTTTGTGGCAACATCTACAACCAGACTGCTTAGAGACCTTGGAATTAAGGGCCAGAGCCAGCGTTCGGCAATCAAAGCTGTATCGGAGGCGGCAGAAGGCAGCAGTCAGTGGCTCTGGATGAAGAGGAAAGACCCCAGCTGGGCCCCGAAGTGAGAGGGCCAGGAGGTATGCGGTCAACAATGCTTGACTCAGGGAGGAGGACGCCCCTGCCATGCATAATCCCATGGGATGTTGGCTATCATCAACAAGGCAACTCCTATGACTAATTGGGAATGGGACGCAAGCGTAGGATTGATCACCCTGTCGCTGGCCGCCTTTGGGGAGGGTGTATAGTGTGAAAGGCCGAAACACCCTAGGAACCAAAGGTACACTACTGATGATGCGCTCCCCAAATTTCACCAGGCTCACTGTTCATTAACTCTTGGAAGTGCTTGCACAAAGGATAGTAACATCTCATCCTGTGTTCTTGGAATCTATCCTTTACCCCTACCTACAGTATACTGCTGCTACTGTCTATTATCTATGCTGTTCTCTAGTCACTTTACCCCTGCCTACAGTATACTGCTGCTACTGTCTATTATCTATCCTGTTGTCTAGTCCCTTTACCCCTACCTATATGTACAGTATATCACAAAAGTGAGTACACCCCTCACATTTTTTTACATTTTTGAGTAGATCTTTTCATGTGACAACACTGAAGAAATGACACTTTGCTACAATGTAAAGTAGTGAGTGTACAGCTTGTATAACAGTGTAAATTTGCTGTCCCCTCAAAATAACTCAACACAGCCATTAATGTCTAAACCGCTGGCAACAAAAGTGAGTTTCTTATGCATCCCTATTGCCCATTTAAAGGGATATCAACCAGATTCCATTTTCTATGGCTTCCCTAGGGTGTCAACAGCCTTTAGACATAGTTTCATTGAAGAATGAGCGTGAACGACCACATTATGTAAGTGGAATCGGTGTGGGCTCTCAGAGTGAGTTGTGCGCAAAAGAGAAAGGCGGCCATTGTTACTCCCGGTCCTAGTGAAAAGCCAACTGTCCCGGTTGATATATTATCGAATAGATTTGAATAGAATCTATTTGAATAGATTAGAAAAACACCCTGAGGATTGATTATAAAAAACGTTTGACATGTTTCTGTGGACATTATGGATATAATTTGGAATTTATGTCTGCGTGGTCATGACCGCTCTTTCTGGTGGATTCCTGGGCATAACGCACCAAACTAACGGAGGTATTTGGATATAAAAAATATCTTTATGGAACAAAAGGACATTTGGTGTCTAACTGGGAGTCTCGTGAGTGAAAACAGCCGAAGATCATCAAAGGTAAACGATTAATTTGATTGCTTTTCTGATTTTCGTGACCAAGTTACCTGATGCTAAGTGTACTTATTGTTTTGTCGAGCAATCGATAAACTTACACAAACGCTTGTATTGCTTTCACTGTAAAGCATTATTTCAAAATCTGAGATGACAGGTGGATTAACAAAAGGCTAAGCTGTGTTTTGCAATATTGCACTTGGAATTTCATGAATATGAATATTTTCTAGTCATCTTATTTGACTGTGGCACTGTGCTATTCAGCGTTGCTGATGACAATTATCCCGGATCCGGGATGGCTGGTTCAGAAAGGTTATTAAGGGCTCGCAAGTGAACATTTCACAGTAAACTCCACACCTATTGTATTCAGTGCATGTGACAAATAACATTTCATTTGAGAAATTTACTAGTCAGTTTCAAATATTATTATCATGTGTAAACCAACACATTCATAGACTCACTGTTTCTAAATCAAAGTTAATGACCGAGATATGACGAATATAGTAGGCAGCATGAAAGGACATATTGGCAATGTATGCATACTATGGAGTAGAATGATCATCTACTTCATTTAGATTTGACATTTTTGTCATTTAGCAGACACTCTTATTCAGAGAGACTTACAGTTAGATCAAGATTATTTCATTTTTACCCGGAGTCTGATATTGACTAAGGATTAGTATGGAGAGTGGGATGCATTGCATAATTGATTGGCTAGCCCTGAGGCCAGTGTTGGTCATCTCAGCCAGTCACACCTCAGCGCCCCTCCCAGTTGACAAGGCTGGGCTTGTAACAAATCACACTCCAAACGATGGCATGTTGTAAAGACGTCCGGCTGCCTGTGGAACGACATCAACAGAAAGCCCTGTGAGAAGAAGACACCACATTTTAAATATTAATCAATGTTAGCCCTTAGCCCAGCTGGCTCTGCCACTAAGGACCAACCACTCCAGATCAGGAACAGTGAATACAGTGTGGTATCAGCTATCTTGTCTGAAACCCTAGACAGGCCCTCTTGCTGCTCTGGCGAATGAGAGGGTCTGCGAGGGTGAGCAGAATGGCCCGTAAAAGTGGTTGTTGGGCCAACAGGACATTAGGTCTGGCAGATTACAAGAAACACACCAGCAAATCACATGGACACAGAGAACATGCTTGATGCTTCATTGCATCCAACATAAACAACATTCACAGCAGCCTGGTGGGTTGCTGTAGGAATCTAAAATGGAGTCACTTCTTCACTGCATCCAACAAGCAGCCTGGTGGGTTGCTGTAGGAATCTAAAATGGAGTCAATCCTTCACTGCATCCAACATAAACAACATTCAAAGCAGCCTGGTGGGTTGCTGTAGGAATCTAAAATGGAGTCACTTCTTCACTGATGTGGGATTTTAATCTAGGTGTTCATGTGATGGTTGGTCTATTTGACTACCAATGAAATATTACTGCAATGAATGTGGTTTCAGCCATCATCACAGACAAAATACATGGAGTGAAAATATGTGCTATTCTTCCTTTCAGAAAATTAAATACATTTCTGGGACATGGCTTTATAATATGGCATTATATATAGTGTACTGTATTCTGGGTCATGGCTTTATAATAGGGCATTATATATAGTGTACTGTATTCTGGGTCATGGCTTTATAATATGGCATTATATATAGTGTACTGTATTCTGGGTCATGGCTTTATAATAGGGCATTATATATAGTGTACTGTATTCTGGGTCATGGCTTTATAATAGGGCATTATATATAGTGTACTGTATTCTGGGTCATGGCTTTATAATAGGGCATTATATATAGTGTACTGTATTCTGGGTCATGGCTTTATAATAGGGCATTATATATAGTGTACTGTATTCTGGGTCATGGCTTTATAATAGGGCATTATATATAGTGTACTGTATTCTGGGTCATGGCTTTATAATAGGGCATTATATATAGTGTACTCTATTCTGGGTCATGGCTTTATAATAGGGCATTATATATAGTGTACTGTATTCTGGAACATAGCTTTATAATATGACATTATATATATACACACACACACACTGTACAGTATTCTGGGACCAGGCTTTATAATATGGCATCATATTTATATATAGTGTACAGTGTTCTGGGTCATGTTTTAATAATGCATTAGCATTCACACACTACCATTCAAAAACTTGGGGTCACTTAGAAATGTCCTTGTTTTTGAAAGAAAAGCACTTTTTTTTTGTCCATTAAAATAACATCAATATGATCAGAAATACTGTGTAGACATTGTTAATGTTGTAAATGACTATTGTAGCTGAAAACAGCAGAGTTTTAATGGAATATCTACATAGCCATACAGAGGCCCATTATCATCAACCATCACTCCTGTGTTCCAATGGCACGTTGTGTTAGCTAATCCAAGTTTATCATTTTGAAAAGGCTAATTGATTATTAGAAAAATATTTTGCAATTATGTTAGCACAGCTGAAAACTGTTGGTCTGATTAAAGAAGCAATAAAACTGGCCTTCTTAAGACTAGTTGAGTATCTGGAGCTTCAGCATTTGTGGGTTCGATTACATGGTCAAAATGGCCAGAAACAAAGACTTTCTTCTGAAATTTGTCAGTCTATTCTTGTTCTGAGAAATGAATGCTATTCCATGCGAGAAATTGCCAAGAAACTGAAGATCTCATACAACGCTGTGTACTACTCCCTTCACAGAACAGCGCAAACTGGCTCTAACCAGAATAGAAAGAGGAGTGGGAGCACACCGGTGCACAACTGAGCAAGAGGACAAGTACATTATAATGTCTGGTTTGAGAAACAGATGCCTCACAAGTCCTCAACTGGCAGCTTTATTAAATAGTATCTGCAAACACCAGTCTCACATGTCAACAGTGAAGAGGCGACTCCGGGATGCTGACCTCACAAGTGCTTTTCTTTAAAAATCATGGACATTTTTAAGTGACCCCAAACTTTTGAACAGTAGTGTATATAAATGTATATATAGTGTACTGTATTCTGGGAAATGGCTTTATAATATGGCATCATATATATACAGTGTACTGTACTGTATGATGCTATTGTGTTAAAAAAAATGCAGGTCAGAGTTTTAAAACCAAAACAATCAGCAGCAGTGTTTCTGGTGGTCAGGGCGCATCCCATAATCCTCCAGTTAGATTTTACCCCATCTATCATTATTCTCTTTGGCAAACACAATGTCGTTGGTTCCCAGAAGAATTATAAAATTGCACTGCAGAAGAAAAACAATTTACTGGCACTTTGCCTCACTGAACAGCACTGTCAGAATGCCCGGAGCTATCCATTCTCAACCATCCATGTTTGACTCCCTCCAGCCCACACCAACCCATGATGTTCTGTAAAGACTGTTCCTGATATGTCTAATGTTAAAACAATAGCTTCTGAACACAATGGCTTTCAATCAATAAATGTTTCTGTACTTTTTCATTTAGGATTCAAGCATATAGCATAAGATGGGCATACATAATTACAGACAGAAGGGAATTCACAGAATAATAGCTGAAGAATGTTTCTACATCAAAATAATAAATAATTTTTGAAGGGAATCTATTTCATGCTCTCTAATCAATGTGCTCCTGAGCACTGTCCTAAAAGAGAGAGCAGATAAGATCAATTTTGGCAGCAGGCTTTTCCACATTAAGTCCCTCTCCAACAGGAGTGTAAATGAAGTGGGGAGCCGGTACAGTGTGGCAGAGGAAGCTAGTGGAAGGAGGAACGTGGGCCTGAGGCAGAGTAGAGTAGAGTCAAGTAGAGTAGAGTAGCAGAGTAGAGTAGCAGAGTAGCAGTACAGAGTAGCAGAGTAGAGAGGAAGAGTAGCAGAGAGGCAGAGTAGAGTAGAGTAGAGTAGAGTAGAGTAGAGTAGAGTAGAGTAGAGTAGAGTAGAGTAGAGTAGAGTAGAGTAGAACAGTAGGAGAGTAGAGCAGCAGAGTAGAAGAGTAGCAGAGAGGCAGGGTAGAGTAGAAGAGTAGAAGAGTAGTAGAGTAGAGTAGCAGAATAGAAGAGGTGGAGTAGAGTAGAAGAGTAGCAGAGAGGCAGAGTAGAGTAGACGAGGTGGAGTAGAAGAATAACAGAGTAGAGTAGAAGAGTAGAGTAGGAGAGTAGAAGAGGTGGAGTAGGAGAGTAGCAGAGAAGAGTAGAGTAGAGTAACAGAGTAGATGGGCAGAAGAGTAGAAGAGTAGTAGAGTAGCAGAGTAGTAGAGTAGAGTAGCAAAGTAGAACAGAGTAGCAAAGTAGTACAGAGTAGAAGAGTAGTATAGTATTAGAGTAGAACAAAGTAGTAGAGTAGCAGAGTAGAACAGAGTAGTATAGTATTAGAGTAGAACAGAGTGGTATAGTATGAGAGTAGAACAAAGTAGTAGAGTAGCAGAGTAGAACAGAGTAGTATAGTATTAGAGTAGTACAGAGTAGTAGAGTAGAAGAGTAGAACAGAGTAGTAGTGTAGTAGAGCACAACAGAGTAGTATAGTATTAGAGTAGAACAGAGTAGTAGAGTAGCAGAGTAGGACAGAGTAGTAGTGTAGTAGAGCAGAACAGAGTAGTAGAGTAGCAGCGTAGAACCGAGTAGCAGAGTAGAACAGAGTATTATAGTATTAGAGTAGAACAGAGTAGTAGAGTATTAGAGTAGAACAAAGTAGTAGGGTAGCAGAGTGGAACAGAGTAGCAGACTAGAGTAGAAGAGCAGCAGAGTAGAACAGGGTAGCAGAGTAGAACAGAGTAGCAGAGTAGAACAGAGTAGCAGAGTAGAGTAGCAGCGTAGAACAGAGTAGTAGAGTAGTAGAGTAAAACAGAGTAGCAGAGTAGAACAGAGTAACAGAGTAACAGAGTAGCAGAGTAGAACAGAGTAACAGAGTAGAGCAGAGTAGCAGAGTAGAACAGAGTAACAGAGTAACAGAGTAGCAGATTAGAACAGAGTAACAGAGTAGCAGAGTAGAACAGAGTAACAGAGTAACAGAGTAAAACAGAGTAGCAGAGTAGAACAGAGTAACAGAGTAACAGAGTAACAGAGTAGAACAGAGTAGCAGAGTAGAACAGAGTAACAGAGTAGCAGAGTAACAGAGTAGCAGAGTAGAACAGAGTAACAGAGTAGCAGAGTAGAACAGAGTAACAGAGTAACAGAGTAAAACAGAGTAGCAGAGTAGAACAGAGTAACAGATTAACAGAGTAGAACAGAGTAATAGGATAACAGAGTAACAGAGTAGCAGAGTAAAACAGAGTAACAGAGTAACAGAGTAGAACAGAGTAACAGAGTAACAGAGTAGAACAGAGTAGCAGAGTAACAGAGTAACAGAGTAACAGAGTAGCAGAGTAGAACAGAGTAACAGAGTAGCAGAGTAGAACAGAGTAACAGAGTAGCAGAGTAGAACAGAGTAACAGAGTAACAGAGTAGAACAAAGTAGCAGAGTAGAAAAGAGTAACAGAGTAGCAGAGTAGAACAGAGTAACAGAGTAACAGAGTAGAACAGAGTAACAGAGTAGCAGAGTAGAACAGAGTAACAGAGTAGCAGAGTAGAACAGAGTAACAGAGTAACAGAGTAGAACAGAGTAGCAGAGTAGAACAGAGTAACAGAGTAACAGAGTAGCAGAGTATAACAGAGTAGCAGAGCAGATCAACAGAGCATTAGGGCAGCAGTATGCTCCAGGGGAGTCAGAGCAGAGGCCACATTATACTTTAACAGGGCCAGAGAGCCTGGCTGCCTGACAGGCTCGTGCCCTCTGTGGACACGCCTGGACCACTGCCAGCGTATTCTCAGGACATTTCCATTATTCAAAGATAAATGCATTGACAATATTGTGTGTCTAAACGCTAGATATGTGTGCTGTTCCACTCCTCCCTTAGCCAAAGGTGGGCTCACCTCCACCCACCGCCAGACACTACAAATGAAATCAAATGTATTTTTGAATGGTGCAGAATGATTTAACCCTGCTTCTCCTGTGCTTTTAGATTGGACCGCAGCATAGGTTAGGGGAAAAGGGAAGCGAGCATTGTATCATTGTTTGTCAAGCCTACTATAAGAATACAATAGCATTGTTATTATTCATATTTACAAAAACAAATCTTAAATTATTGAATTGGAGCCCATTCATTCTCCAATGTTCGGCATACAATTGAACTTAACCATTATGACACATTCGAAATTCACAGTCATTGAAGGGGTTAGGTACATGGTTCTTACTGAATGCAATCACATCAACTCCTAGGATCTCCTTCAATGAATGGTGGGTTATTACAACCGTGTATAATGTTTTGTACTTCACACCACCAGTCATTAGATCTCTCAGACTTAGAGGATGACAGGCTCCCACCACATCCGTAACCACACTAGCAAGAGACGGGAAATAATACTGAATTTATCCGTGGTCTTCAGTCTTAAAACCTCTTAAGGATCCGCCTCTTTTCTTCAATTTTCACCCAAATCTAACTGCCTGTAACTCAGGCCTTGAAGCAAGGATATGGGTATTCTTGGTACCATTTGAAAGGAAACACTTTGAAGTTTGGGAAAATGTGAAAGGAATGTAGGAGGATATAACACATTAGATCTGGTCAAATATATTTTGTATTTAATTTGTACCATCATTGAAATGCAAGAGGCCATAATGTATTATTCCAGCCCAGCTGCAATTTAGAGTTTGGCCACTAGATGACAGCAGTGTATGTGCAAAGTTTGAGACTGATCAAATGAACCATTGCATTTCTGTTAAAAACTTTTATCAAGACTGCCAAATATGCCTATTTTGTTTATTAATAACTTTTCATGTTCAAAACTGTGCAATCTCCCCCAACAATAGCATGGTATTATTTCACTGTAATAGCTACTATAAATTGGACAGTGCAGTTAGATCAACAATAATTTAAGCTTTCTGACAATATCAGATATGTCTATGTCCTGGGAAATGTTCTTGTTACTTACAACCTCATGCTAATCACATGACCCTACGTTAGTTCAACCATCCCGTGGAAGGGACACTGATCCCAAAACGATAACCTCCAAATTCATAAGCCACTGAGGTGGGCATCAAGCCTGGAAAACTCTCAAATTTTAGAAAAGCACCTTCACTAATTCTTCTGATATGAAAGGTCGATATACTGTATCTGTTTTGCTCTGGCACTGGACTGTTGAAATTAGTCACCAAACAGATAATATGCAGGTTTCTACAACCTTTAAAGGTCGTAGTAGGATCATTATTTATGAGGAAGAGTTTTGTCCAGCATGGCCATCTAGCTAGGTACATCAGGAAGATATAGATCTACTGGCCTGGCCAGCACAGGTAGGATCTTTAACCAGCACAGGTAGGACCTCTAACCAGCACAGGTAGCATCTCTAACCAGCACAGGTAGAATCTCTAACCAGCACAGGTAGAATCTCTAACCAGCACAGATAGGATCTCTAACCAGCACAGATAGGATCTCTAACCAGAGAGCTCAGCTAATAATGAGATGCTTAAAGGAGCAATCAGCAGTTACTAGATCGATTTTTGGACTTATAAATTAATGATATGTACCCATTGATTATTGAAGAATATAACTTAGAAATGCCTCATGAGCTTAGTTCAACTGTCACATTCCATGAGAACCCAAAATATAAGTTTGTTTTACTCCAATGTTTGTAAACAATGAAAATGTAAACAAAGACTATATAGCCTCAAAACATGGTTAAAACTATAATGGTGATATCATGGATGGTTAGTCCTTGCATCCATAGCTATGTCAAAGAATTTGAGTGTGGTTGCACTTCTCCAGACCCATCCTTCAGCTTTTTATCGGACCAGGGATGGGGAGGCCACTTTGTTATTGTTTCTACTGCTGATTGTCCCTTTAAAGTGTCACCACCAGTTTATGATAAGTTACTTGATTACCCATTATTTAACTTGCTTTCGTGGATGGACCACTAACTTAAAAAATAAATAAATAAACTCATGAATAAACCTGTCTGTACAATAATCAATTTTTCATATCTAATGGTCACAGACTATCTTACTGAAATAATGTGTCTAAGATTACAAATGAAAAGCACACCGGATCATTCTTTATCCTGCAGACAGATTCAATTCCAGACCCTGTTACTGTAATTGGCACACTTGTAGCTCTCCATGAATTACAACTCTAATTATATTAGGGACTATTTTAAACAAAATAACACATTTCTCAGAATCCATAGGTGTAATTTATAGCAAAGCCAGGTTTATTTTCCAGAGCAATCCATTTCTTGGTGTAGTAAAGGACTAATATAATTCTGTAAAGCTCTGAGAGCCAGGTATTGCAGTCAGCATAGAAGAGTTTCTAAGTCAAATGAAGATGCAATTTATTCAGTCATAATTTAATATAGAAAATGCCATAAAGGAGATCCATATGTCCCTCGGCTAAGGGGAAGGTGCTCGTAATATATTTAGGTTGGAAGCATTATAGATAAGACAAGGGTTATACCTAACCCCCTTCCTGCATTATCGTCAAGTTGTTGTCCTGGTAACTGTGGAAGGGATAAACCTTTTTGTTCAGGTACTATAGATTTTCCCTGGTTGGGTTATGTGTTAATTATAGCAATAGTTTATCATATCAGATCTATCAATTAAGAGACTCGTTCATCAGAAATGTAATTGATTAATTATTTTTTTATTAATAGTAAAAGCTCAGTGGACATTGGCTATAGTATTCTGCCAGTGATTATGTAACAATTTCAATAAATGCCATTTGTAAACCTAGTCCAAAGCTGACATAGGAAAGGAGGATTTTTGCAGTATAGTAATAAGTATCTAGCTCTAGGCATTGGCCTGGTAAATATTTTGTCTTCATTATTTGCAGTTCTGACAAGTGTGTCATGCTGCAATGCCAAAATGGTAACTATGTTCTCATTATTTACAGTATGAATATGCACCCTAGTTCAAATCACACCAGTCATTTTTTAATTTACACACTGTGTCTGTTTCAAATACCACAATGGACAGAGCAATCAGTGAATTCCCACAACAAGCAAGATGTGATACCACAGTGCAGGTATAGTAAAATGTCTTACCTCACCTAAGCTTACTACTGAGTTACCAACATCCCAACATGACTGAATATAGCACCTATCAAATCAAATAGTAGTTGGCAACAGGTTGTGCTGTTATAAGGTGCGATTTAGGACAGCATCCTCAATGTCCATTTCTTGGTAGGCCTATAGTTCAAATGAATGTATAATTTAGGACAGTATCCTCAATGTCTATTCCTTGG